>NC_052613.1:14893725-14999196 GCF_016545825.1 Eucalyptus grandis
GCCTTGGTGAATATATCAGCAACTTGATCTTCACTCCTGCAGTAGATTAGATCAATTGTTCCATCATTGCTAAAATCTCTCAAGAAATAAAACTTCACATCAATGTGCTTGCTTCTTCCATGTAACACCGGATTCTTGGAGAGTTTTATTGCTAAGTTATTGTCACAAAAAATTTTAGTAGGTCCCGGTTGCTTGAATTGTAACTCCTCAAGAATTCTTCTTAGCCAAATAGCTTGACAAACACTAGCTATTGTAGCAACAAATTCAGCTTCTGTACTTGACAATGTGACAATTGGTTGCTTCTTGGATGACCACGAAATAGCACCTGTTCCAAACATAAAAACATAACCCGAAGTGCTCATCCTATCATCTTGATCTCCTACATAGTCACTATCAGTAAATCCCAACAAATCGGACTTTTCACCATTTTTGTAAAATAGCCCAAAGTCTCTAGTTCCTTGTAAGTAACGAAGGATTCTCTTGGCAGCTAACAAATGCATTTGTGTAGGATTCTCCATATATCTATTGATTAAACTCACATAATACATTATGTATGTTCTTGTTGCAGTTAAATACATTAAACTGCGACAAAAAATTTTTTATAAAGTGTGCTGTCAACCTTCCTCCCTTTATGATCTTTGTATAACTTTAAGCCAAACTCAACTGGAGTGTTTACAGGATTACAATCATTCATCTGAAACCTGTCCAAAATTTCTCCTACATATTTCTTTTGAGAAATAAAGATCCCATCATCCGATTGTACCACTTCTATGCCGAGGAAGTAATGCATCATACCAAGATCAGACATTTCAAACTTATCCATCATAGATTTCTTGAATTCTTCAAACATGCCATCACAACTTCCAATAAATATAAGATCGTCAACATACAAGCAGACAATAAGCATTTTCCCTTTATCTCCAATCTTGACAAAAAGCGTATGCTCATAAGGACATTTTGAAAAACCAACTTTAAGAAAATAAATTTCAATGAAACTATACCAAGCCCGAGGGGCTTGTTTTAACCCATAAAAGCTTTCTTCAATCTATAAACTTTATGCTCATTTCCAATCTTGACATAACTAGGGGTTGCTCGACAAATACATGTTCCTCCAAGTATCCATGCAAGAATGCCGATTTGACATCTAGCTGGAAAATAGGCCAAGAATTCTGTGCCGCCAATGCAACCACCAATCTGATCATGTCATATCTCGCAACTGGAGAAAAAACCTCTGTATAGTCGATTCCATATTGCTGCTTGTATCCCTTGGCTACCAAACGTGCTTTGTATTTGTCAACTTCACCATTTTCTTTTAATTTTGTTTTAAAGACCCACTTTACACCAATGATTTTTTGTCCATCCGGAAGATCGGATAACTCCCAAGTATCATTTCTTTCAAGGGAATTAATTTCATCATCCATCGCTTTTCACCATTTTTCTTCTTTGATAGCACTCAAAAATTGTAGGGTCATAGTCTGAAAATAAGGCAAAGTGAGTAATTGAATCTCCAATTCCAATTACCTCATAATCTTCCATCCAAGCAGGCTTTCTTCTAACGTGGCGAAGAGATTGGGCTTCTTCTTCATTGACTTCAACACCTGTTGGTGAAATTCCAGCAGCTATATAAGTTGTATTTGATGAATTTTGGAGCATATAAGGTGCTGAAATTTGCTCCTGTTCAGCATCATTGTCATAAAGAACTTGGGTAGGCTGCTGCCTATTCCAATCACAAGTGTTCTCTTCATCAAAAACAACATCCCTGCTAGTCACAATCTTCTTTGTTAGTGGATTGAATAATTTATATGCTTTGGATGCTTCACTTACACCAAGAAAGACACATTTTTCAGCCTTATCATCAAGTTTCTTCCTTTTCACATCCGAGACATGGGCATATGCGATGCATCCAAAAATTCTGAAGTGATCTACAGTCGGTCTTCTCCCACTCCAAGCCTCTTCAGGTGTCATATTCTGAACAGCAAAAGTTGGACTTCTATTCAAAACATGAATACTCTAATTTACTACTTCTGGCCAGAAAGTCTTTGGAACTCTTCCTCTTGCCAATAAACTTCTCACCATGTTGAGAATTGTTCTATTTTTCCTCTCAGATACACCATTCTGCTTTGGTGTATATGCAGCAGTAAGCTCTTTTCGAATGCCATACTCTGCACAAAAAATTTCAAATTCTTTTGAGCAATAGTCACTACCACGATCTGTTCGAAGAGTCTTAATGGTCTTTCCTGCTTCATTTTCAACACAAGTTATGAAGCTTTTAAATGTGGAGAAAGCTTCTGATTTTTCCTGTAAAAATAAACCTAAGTTTTTCTAGAAAAATCATTAATGAAGGTAATTAAGTATCTTTTACCTCTATTAGAAGATGGATTTATGGGACCACAAATGTCCGAATGCAC
The DNA here is from genome assembly GCF_016545825.1 of Eucalyptus grandis. NCBI lineage: Eukaryota > Viridiplantae > Streptophyta > Magnoliopsida > Myrtales > Myrtaceae > Eucalyptus > Eucalyptus grandis. The sequence goes on from NC_052613.1 coordinate 14,896,134, forward strand.
CAGCTGCAAAACATCCTTTGCTCTCCATGACTTTTCTTTTGAAAATTGAGAATGATGTTGTTTGCTAACAACACATTCTCCGCAGACTTGGGAAGGAACAGTAATTTGAGGAAGACCCATCACCATGTTTTTCTGTTGGAGGGTCTTCAATCTACCAAAACTCAAGTGACCATAGCGAAAATGCCAAAGCCATGAGGGATCTTTCTTTTCAGCCATCAAACAAGACTGAATATTTTCAATCTTTAATGGAAACAATATATTCGAATTCATAGGAACAACTGCAATAGCACCTCTAACAGAATCATAAATTTCACAGACACCCCTCTGAATGGTGATTACATAACCATTTTCTTGTAATTGGCCAACACTCAATAGGTTACTTTCATACAACACATTACAGATCGTTTCCACAAAACCATTCTTGGTTCTTATCTTAATATCACATTTTCCCATCACTTTCACAGTAGAATGATCCCCAAAACTCATAGTGGAATGAAAATCTTCATTTATATGAGAAAAAGAAGACTTACTTCCACTCATGTGGTTACTGTAGCCTGTATCCACATACCAATTATCTGACTCGCGCTCCTTTTCATCTTAAATAGCCATCAACAACGTTTCTGCTTCCTTTTCTTCAACAAAATTTGAACTCTCTGCCTTTTCTTTATTATTAGGCAGCCTAATATAACATTCAAATGCATAATGACCAAATTTATGACATCTAAAACACTCTACCTTGGATTTGTTAGGATCTCGTCATCTGCCTTTGCCTTGAAATTGGTCATTATTGGCTTTGAAATTCCTGTCAATTTCTCTATTTCCTCGATCTCCCCTTCCTCTACCTCTACCTCTACCCCTTCCTCTGAAATTGTTGGAATAAGTATTGGTAGAAGCCTTCAAAGCTTGCTCCTCTACTGTTGAACTTATGTTCATCTTCTGTTTATGGACCAATAAGGAGCTTTGCAATTCATCAAGAGAGAGTGCATCTATGTCATTCGACTTTTCAATTGAGCAGACAACATAATTAAACTTTGGTGTCAAGGAACATAAAATCTTCTCAACAATGGTGACATCGTCCATCTTCTCGCCATGGAATTGCATCTTGTTGCTGATCTCCATTATTCTGGCACAATAACTAGTGACAAATTCTCCATCTTTCATCGCTAATGTCTCAAAATCTTTTCTCAAGGCTTGAAGCTATGCACGCTTCACTCTAACAGAGCTTTGATATTTCTTCTTCATAGAATCCCAAATATCCTTGGAAGTTTCTTTGCAAAGAATAGTCTCCAAGATGGGACAATCGATAGCCTGAAAAAAATAATTTTTTGCCTTCAGGTCCTTCAACTTTCTAGCTTCCGATTATGCTTTATGGGGATCTATCAAAGCCATGCCTACTGGTGGCTCTTGAATTCCAAATTCGACAACCGACCAATACTCCTTTGATCGTAAAAAAATTCTCCACCAGCATGCTCCAATTGTCATAGTGACCATCAAAGCGTGGAATTGCTGGTTGAACAAAATTGTCAGTGGCCATTGGAAATATTGCTACTGCAATTTTCTCACGAAAGTTTTTTTTTTTTTTTAACTCTCACGTTTCTCTCAGGCTCTAATACCACTGTTAAATTGCTAAAGGGAGGAGTGATGAGGCTGAAACTTCATCTTACGTACAAAGCAACCAAGTCTTTTACAAAAACAAAATACATAATGTAAAACACACCATAACTACCCATGTTCTCCATAAAGCACTTGCCCCACTAACACCTAAAAACTAGGATAACCAACACACATGACTCCACTAACTCTAATAACTGAAAAACCAAATCAGCAACATGTGCAAAAGGAAATAACTATTATATCAACACAGAACCCCGAGCGCGCGCTTCTACTTCTTCATCTCCGTCTTCTGCTTCGTTGCCGTCACCGGCGCCGTCGAGCTCGTCGTTTCTCTCTCCTCCATTTTTGTCGGCATGTGGCGTCGGCGCGTAGGTGGAGGCGTAGGCGAAGGAGCGTCGACGTCGAGGTTTGCTGGAAGAGAGGCACGACTTCGAGGACGAAAGAGAGAGAGAGGGAACTAGAGGTCGCGAGAGGGAGGCGGAGGGGCATCGGCGTCAGAGTCGGATTCAGGAGAGGAGGCGGAGGCTGCGTCGGCGTCGAAGTCGAGGGCGATGGAGGCAACCGGCGGAGGCGGAGGTGGAGGGCCATCGGCATCGCGTTTCGCTAGAAGAGAGGCACGACTTTGCGGAGGGGGAGAGAGAGAGAGAGCAGAGCAGACGTCGCGAGAGGGAGGCGGAGGAGTGTTGGCCGCGTCGACGTTGGCGTCAGGGTGGGGGCGATGGAAGCAACCAGTGAAGGCGGAGGGGAGAGAGACAGAGGAGAGAGGGGAGAACGGGGAGAGAGACGGAACGGAGAGAGAGGAGAGCAGAGGAGAGAGAGAGCGTTAGAGAGGTGGGTCAGAGCCAAGTGGCGCCGCGTGAGTGATCGAGGACCACACTGACATAGCGCTTCCGGATCACCCAATATTTTCTCATCAGTTCAATTCATCTAGCCAATTTTGAAAGTATTAACGTGGACTCCAGCCATTCGACCAACGTTGACGTAACAATTTTTTGATATCTTTTATTTTTTTCAAAATTTTTAAATAATTTTTTCTTTTTCTTTTTCTTTTTCCTTTTTTTTTTTTCTCTTCTTCCTCCTTGGATCCCCACAGTGGCCGACGAGGCTCTAGTAAGGCCAGAGGTTGGCCTCACCCATGGCCCTAGGTAAGGACCACGACCCTCGCTAGTTGCCAGCATAGGCTTCGTGGCCCTTGCCCAATGATCAACAAGTCTTGTCGGAGCCTCATTGGCCACAACAGGGATCCAAGGAGGAAGGAGAGGGAAAAAGAAGGAAAAGGAACAAATTAATAAAAATTTTGAAAAAAAAAATAAAAAATTATTAAAAAATTACCACATGAGCATTGGTCGAATGGTCAACATTCATATCGGTGTCGACCAGCCAAAATTGGCTGGATGGATAAAATTGATATCAATATGAAAATGTTTAGGACTTAATTGGTCCAATTGAAATGTTTATGACTGAATTAGTACCAATAAAATAAGTTTATGACTTTTTTTGCATTTTCCCCTTATCAAAGATATCAAACAAAAACTAAGACTTTCAAGGACGTGAGAGGTTAGACAAATGAGAAGAAAATACTTTTTTATCCACAAGTGCTTGTTTTGTACTATCTAGAGAATATCCCAGTGACTTTGATGGTTTTCCACGGCCAAAGTTTGAAGGAATTTTGTGTAATTTTCTCCTTTTTTAATGATTTTCTCCAGCTAACGCCCACAAATAAAATTCGGATTTAGGTGTTTGGGGACATCATTTTTAAAATTTCTAATTGGCAGAATCTATGTGCCTTTCGGTAGGCAGGCTCTACAGTAATACATGTCTTTTCAGTCCCTTCTGAAATTTGTGGGCGATTGTGATTTCTACCTTACCTATTATAATATTCGCTAAGAAAAATTAGTATTCAATTCTTATTGCAAATTCATAATTAAGATTCACGGTTCACATTCAGATTTACAAAAGTTATGCTTTTCACAACTGGATTTGCTCAGTGATTGCAAATGTCCAGTAAAAAAAGAAAAAGAAATTGGTCTCCTAAACATTGGCACCAATAAGTCTCGTAAATTAATGGATTCCTTTTAGCTAAATGAGCTACTTGCTCACCCCGACTCTCTGCATACTTCTCCCCACACCTGCTTTATTTCTTTAATACATTGATGTCATCACGTTTTCCCCGTAAATTTCCAGGTAGGCACAGTCAAAATGATAAAACGTAGAACTATAATCAGCCTGAGGGAAAAACAAGATTTTGTTTCCGCGGATCCAAATGCAGTTTTTGAAAATCGTAACGTAAATTGTAATTATGCCATAGTAAGAAATGCAAATCAAAGATTTTCTATTTTCTTTTGGCACTGGAAAATAAGAGTGTTTAGTAATATTTCTAATCTTGGAAACAATTTTTCATAAATAATTTTTTTATTTCTATTCTTTAGAATAAATTCTAAATAAAACTACGCATTTAGTAACCGTACAAAATTTATATTCTCGGAATAGAAAAAGAACAAGAATGTATTTGGTTCAACCCATAAGTTTTTTTTGTGATGTAGAATTTCTTTAAAAATTTTAGTAACTTTTTTTAGATTTTTTTTTTTTCTTTTTTTTCTTTTTTTCCTCTCTTCTTCTTCCTCCTCTAGCTGGTTGTCGGGCAACAACAGGCGATGTGCGATGAGCTTCGGTGGCAAGTGGCAATGGTGGGCGACAAGTCTCCACCGACCAATTAGAAGAGAACGGAGAAGAAAAGGAAAAATGAAAAAGAAAAGAAAGAAAATGACTTATTTTTAGAAATTGTTTCCAAGCACAAGAGAGCAAGAAGCTACTTTTTATACTTCTTGTTTCGGTTTCAAATCTATTCCCGGGCCACTTTTCTATTCCGAGGAATAAAAAAATTAACTAACGTTACCAAGTAGATTTTTGTTCTTTTTCTTTTTTAGGGAACAAAATAATAATAGAACAGAAAAAAATTGGAATGTTGTCAGGTAGACCCAGCTTGTTGACAGAAAGCCCAGTTATGAGAAATCAGACTTGGATGTTGTCCTCTACTTACTTTTATTATTGCCCTATTTTTCACTTTGAAAGCTAATTAGTTATCAATGTATTCAGGTCATATTTTATTCAGAATAAGTGATCAATTTTATTTGTGAACTTGAATCAAATGGCCCGCAAGAATATTAGGACATAGAAGATATTTGACATGCTTAATCCAAATAAAAAGTAGAAAAATGATACGTTGACAATATTTTTGGAAACATGGCTAATGACAAAATGCCTCTTCGAATTTATATATTATGCTCGAGCATGGCTTCTAATTTCTTTTTATATTTAAAAAAAAATCAATTATTTGATGAAAAATTTAAGCAAAATCTCAATAGCAATCCTACTTCATGGTTATTTTTTCATAGGGAGTTCGAAATAGGAATGACTGCAAAAAGAATATTAATACAAAACACTGTACATAAGATGTAGACTTAGACAAATACATCTCATTACAAAATCAAATCACACCACACAAATTCCATTGTTTGAAATACAAATATATAAGATTCAAACCTACATAAATACATCTTATACAAAAATTACATCTTGAAAGAAAAATGCAAGTCTCAATGTTACAAGCCGCTCCCTCCTTCAACATGAGTCGGGCGAGATGGTGTCATCCTCCCCCCTTGCCTCAACTTGAGAATGTTCCTTTGGCGTCAGAATTTCCATTAGATAGGATCTGCCAATGACAGTCATCTCTAGTTTCTTGTCGGATAACTTTGCATGTTGTCCCCAATAATTCTACTAGCCCTATTGATGGTCACCTCAGATATAATAGTTAAAGCCAGCAGAGAAGAATATCGTGAGCCATTACGGGGAAGAACAGGGTAATGGGAAGTGCCAGAATACCATTTCCCTTATGTATCAGAAACATACATACACATACATGATGCCTAATTAAGCCCGCTAGTTGAGCCTGTTTGTGCATGTTGATGGAAGTGCCAGAATGTTACTTATTATTCCATCCGGCAAACTTTAGTGCTTAGTTTAATGACAAAACTGGACAATGTCTATCAACCACTTAGTGTAAAGAAACCACAGGGTTTAATTTTTTTTTTTTTATTGATTAACCTTTTGGTAGTGCATACCTATGGAATAGCAAGAATATTGCATATTGATTCTTCCATCTAAATATGGTACTTAGCTAAATTTGGTACTTAGTCATTTTTTTAAAAGGGGAAATAAAACCAAATCCTCCCAAATTTTAAGGGTAGTATAGGTTTATCCTAAACTTTTAGTTGTTATGCAATACCTCCCCAAACTTTCATTTTATTATATCTATTAGCCTAACGTTATTTTCTTTTGTTAGCATGTGTAACGCATATGACTCATAAGGTGTACAAGTTTATATTTCATCTTATCTTTTAAGGAAATATCTCTTGTACCCACAATTGTTATGAAATAAATGAAATATTATATAAATGGGACAAATTAAATTAAATACTAGAAAAGTATAAGTAGTAGTCATATTATTGAACAAAGTTTGATAAATATAGCCACTTTAGTACAACTAAATAAGATATTTAAGAACAAAATACAAACCATATAAAAAGGAAAAGGACTTGATAACAAAAAGATGAAAAAATTGGTTACTCATTACTTATATTCATAGGCATAATGTCTTCAACTTTTAAAAGGGCATGAGCAACTGAAATCTATTTTTTTTAAAATAAATTTATTGATCTTCATCTTTTTCATTAATTAACAATTTAGAAATACATAATGAGTACCGATTTGTTATTTGCCCTTTTGTCATTTAGGTCTTTTTCCAACATTGTGTTTATTGTTCTTCAATTTTTATTAATTATATAAATATTTTCACAAATTAATAATATTCGTTGAAGTATTATTAGTGATATTTAATTTTATAATATTAATATTATAAATAATTAATTTTTCTCCATTCTTTATTTTATATAAACCAAAATCAAGGATAAAAGAAAGATTTTAATTAAAAAAAATGAGATAAAAGGACACAAATGGAAAAAGAAAAAAAAATCTCAATAAGAAGATGGTGAAATAACAATAATTGGTTACTCATTATGTACATTTAAAGGCTTAATTAATTTTTTGAAAAAAATCAATTAACAGATATTTAAAAAGAGTTATAAAAGGAAATTATTGCTTCAACTCATGAAAGGAAATGATTAACTGAAAAGGAAAGTGATTTTTCTATATTATCTCTTGATCAGTCTTTTTTGTATTAATTATTTATTAAAAGTACGTAATCAGTATCCTCCACTTTTTTGTTATTTTCCTTCTTGTTATTCTGGCCTTTTTCATTTTACTAAATTGTGTTATTTTTCTTAAAAATATCTTATTATTCCATTAATATTTTCAACTATGTTAATAATTATCATTTCTTTTGATAATAAAGTTTCCATCAATTTATTTTCCTAGATTTTTCATTTTTTTATCAATATCAAAGAAAAAAAGAGACTTCTATAAATAAAAAAATGAGATAAACATACACATTTACCCCTTAAATGTTTTTACTATAGCACATTGCCAACAAAAAATGTAACAGTAGTTAATGGCTATAATAAAATAAAAGCTCAAGGAATAACATACAACGATTGAAAGTTTAGGGACAAACACGTATTAATCCCAACATATAACAATTGAAAGTTTGGGGATAAACTTGTATTAATCCCAAAGTTCATATAAGTTTTATGTAATTTTCCTTTTTCTAATGGTAATCCATGTTTGAACTATAATAACCAACACTAATAAAGAAAATGATTAATACCCCAAAAAATCTCAAACCGATATACCTATGATAAATTTATCTTAAACTAATTTTTTGATCACGAAAAACCTCAAATTGGTATATCTTTAACAAATTTACACCAAATGACCATAAAAAACTCCAAATTGTTATACTTGTGACAAATTTAACTCAAATTAATTTGTTCGATTGCTAAAAATCCCAAATTGGTACGTTTGGTGACAAATATACCCTCCATTAAAATGAATTAATACTATAAAAATTACAAAAATAAAATAGCTGTGACAAATAGAGAGTAAATCCCATGGTGCACCAATTAATTGTTACATATTATCCGATTCAACAATTTGATAGTAAAATTTAATAGAAATTAATAGAATGTATATGTGTTATGACTGTATTAGTTTGAGATAAATTTGTCAAAAATGTATCAGTTTAGGGTTTTTGATTGTTAAAAAATTAGTTTTGGATAAATTTATCACGGACATACCAGTTTTGGATTTTTAGGATATTAATCCTAAAGAAAATCAACACAAAGATCTTTGGAGACATAGATTTTAAAATTCCTTTTTGACTACACCTAATGCGCCTCTTAGCAGGCTCCATCTTTAACATATTTGCAAAAATTCTTTTGGTGCTTTGCAAACAATTCATAAAAATAAAATAATAAAAATTATTTTAGAAAGGGCAAAAGCCATCAAAAAATCAAAATATGCGAACTATGATACATTTATCCTAAACAATTTCCTAAGACAAATTTACCTTCCGCCAATGTTGTGTCAATGAGGAACATTAAAAATCTACTTGCATTGATCTCGGAAAAGCAAATGTTGTTGACATGACATTCACGTGGTTTAAGTGAAATAAAAATGACATTAGTTTGGATGAAAAATTATCTAACAAAACCTTGATGGAGGTAAATATGTCACATAGTTACAAGTTTGGGGATTTTTTTTATATCAAAAGAAAAATTTTATAGTAAATGTGTTATAGTATGCATAATTTTGGATTTTTGATGTAAAAAAAAAAATTCAGGATAAATGTGTTACAGTGAGTATAATTTTAGACTTTTTGTGACTTTTTCTCTTTTAAATATCACCTTGAGACTTTTGATCGCCACAATTAATGGACATCATCTGATTTTTAATAGTCGAATAGTTGTTTTGAGGGCCATTCCAAATCCCCATGTATCATCTACCTATTTTTTTTTTTTCGTCAGAATTTGAATCTATTGTTTGTTTCGATACACCTCCATATCCCATATTCAAAGCATCAACGTTTACAAGCTTAAAGGTGTACATGAGGTTTTAAGACTTGAAATAAAATCTGAAACATAGTTTAGGCATCCTAATAATATATGCAATTGCATTTTTGCTTTAATTTCACCAGGAAAGTTATTTGCAAACTCTATAGTTATTAATAGGTTCAATAGTTGTTTGACATATATCAAGTCCTAAAAGCCTTACTTCAGTTTGCATATTTCATATTTGGTGCTAAAAATACTAATCTATTATTCCAAATAATAATAATAATAATAATAATATAAAATAGTGAAATACTTAAAATGCTTCTATAGATTTTGCAAATATTAATATTATGTACTATTGAAAAAAAGTGGGGATAAGTACACTAATGGTGCCATAAGTTGTGTACGGCGCTCACTTTGGTGCCAAAAGTTTCCGTCGGATCACTTAAGTGCCAAAAAATTTGAAAAACGCTCACTTTGGTGCCAACGCCGATCTGAACCGCCGGAAATCTGACGTGGCGTTTTTTTATTAATTTTTTAGGCCGACGTGGCTTGCCGGAGAGCACAATCAACATCTAAACCACAAAAACGACATCGTTTGGCTTTTTTCCCCCAAATCGAAACCCTAAATCCCCAAATTGAAGAGAGAGAGAGAGAGAGAGAGAGAGAGAGAGAGAGAGAGAGAGAGAGAGAGAGAGGAGGCACGCCGTCTTCTTCCTTGAAGAGCGACACCAGCAGCGAACGGCACCAGCAGTAACACCATCAGCGCACCAGTAACAGCACCAACAACGGCACTAGCGGCGGCGGCGACGGCGCACCATTGCGGCACCTTCAACCCCTCTTCTTCCTCCTCCTCCTCCTCCTCCTCCGCCTCGCCTCCTATTTTTTCTGCCACTTTTTGTTTCAGCAACGATCTGGTTCCCTCCTCGCTCACCTAGTCGGGCATCTACAATGGTGGCCGAGCGACGGTGGCCGAGCGTTGGCGGCGAACAATGGTGGCCGAGCGGCGAGGAAGAAACCCTAACCCTAATTCCAACCCATATACGAGCTAAACGGCATCATTTTTGCGAGGGTGTCCACGTAGAATAGCAAAACAACGTCGTTTCTTGAAGAGGATGGAAAACGACGTCGTTTAAAAGCCGAGCAACTTTTTTTTTTAAATAAAAATGCCACGTAATCATTTTGGCCGGAATTTCTGCCGGTGGCACCAAAGTGATCGTTTTTTCTCCGATTTGGCACTTAAGTGATCCGGCGGAAACTTTTGCACCAAAATGAGCGCCATACACAACTTATGACACCATTAGTGTACTTATCCCAAAAAAGTGACATATTTTTCAAGTATATCATTATCATATTTGAAAATTCTAAAGGGGCATTTTTTTAAAACCATAAGGCATTACATTTCAATCACACAACCAAACGGAGTAGTGAAGGCTGTTTCATATATGAATTCTGAATCCCGCTTCGAGCTAACTGGGCCTTGATTCAAGCGAGGGGGCTGTGTCGAGCCCAATCAAACCAGTGGATCAACAACTGCAAAAAGAGGTCAAGATAGTGTTATTGTGCAGCTCTTGAACTGTCAAATAATTGAGATTTGCGAAAGCTTCTTCTTGGGTATTTTCAGCCACAGCTTTTGTTCCACCGGAAGAAGATGAACATATCATTCGTGCGGATTGGCTTTTGTGGAAAATAAAAACATGGACGACCGAATAAAAGCTGTAGTTGAACTCAAAGTGCAGGGGGGCCGAGCCTTGGCGTTTTGTGCATGCTAAAAGCTTTGCCTTGTGATTTTCGCCTCAAGTTTTGTTTCGACGAGGAAGGAAGAGGTTAATCACTTGAAGCTATGTAACAAGAAACAACAATTCAACCGCTCACAGTGATCGGAGGTAAGCATCAACTGCGAACTTAGACATCAATAGTCCAGCCTCCTTCGATAACTTTGAGGACTGCGTGCAAATTCTTGCTGTTTTATTGAGATCGTTTCCTGAAAATGAACTCTATATCTTTAATCATGTCCACTGCGTGTGTTCTGTTACGTGAACATTGATGTACGATGAACTTGTCTGTTGCATTGGAAACCCATAGTAAAAGTACAAATGGAACATTTTTTTTTTTGCTTTTCGGTTTGATTTAGTTTCGTTAAACGATCCATGAATTTATTCTTGATCCTTATTTGTGTGAAAAATGGATGTATAACAAGTAGTTTATTGATCTTAATCTTAGAAGTAGAGTAGAGTATGTAGTTCAAATTACTACAAACTGTAACGAATATCTTGATACACTGGACGAGATTTTGCGTCAACTCATTAGGGATAACTCTACAGTTCGAGCCAGCATTATCGGTGAACAACGATCAAGATAGTTAGATAAAAACTAGTCTTCAAAAAGAGAAGACAAGATATGGGCTAGTCTACCGAACGCTCAACCTTAGAGATGTACATGCTACCATGGTCCCTCGTTTCCATCGTCATTCATGTCATCTCTATCACTCTCCCTCAAATCTCAATCGTCTCTCTTTCGAGCAAACGTTTTTTGCATTTCCCCATAGAGTTTCCTCATAACCCTTACCAAACACAACAACCCCTTGTAAAGTCTAGCAGCAGGAGCTCCCAAAGCCCCAAAGCACTCGTTTGACTTTTAATATTGTAGAACCAACCCGGCAAGAAGTTGACCAAGTGGACCCCGATAGCACAAACTCTACTACGGTATTATGACCAGTAACGGCCACTCCACCGTTTTTGGCCCAAGCTCAGCATAGCCCATCGCCTTCCAAGGGCACCCGTGCACGGCCTCTCTCTGTGAGGAGCCGTGCTAGGTCGGGCTATGACCCAGTTGGGCCCAGTCCATTCCCTTGGGCCCAAACAGGGAAACGACCCCAATTTTTTCCAAAGATCCCACCGCATTAATATGACCAAAAATTCAAAACTGGTACACATGCATTAAATCTATACCAAACTAATTTTTTGATTATCAATAACTCCAAACTAGTGCATTTATAACAAATTTGTGAAAAATTTACTCTGTCAATTTTCATTAAATTGGATTAATATCATAAAAATTATCAAATTAAGACACCCGTGACAAATAGAGAATAAAACCCTAAACCGGAACACTCAGTAATTGCCACATGTCATCCAACTCAGTAATTTCACAATAAAATTTAATAGAAACTAACGAGGGTAAATTTGTCATGGATTTAACAATTTTAAGGTTTTTGGTAGTAAAAAAAAATTAGTTTGATATAAATTTATCACAAGTGCATTAATTTTGATTTTTTCGTAACATTAACCCTTTAAGAAAAAAAAATGAATGTGACAGAATGTGATCGTTCGACCACACCGAAAAGAAGAACTCCTACAACTTTAATTCCCCCTTCATCATCGCCTCCATCCATTTCTCATTACTTATCACTCTCTTACAATTCCTAAAAAAATCTCAAATTCTACATATGACATTTCAAATTTCCGAGTACGCAACAGACCCAACTCAGCTACATTAACCAACTCAATTCCCAGACCCAGACCTCCGACTACGAAGAGTAGCCTACTCCAACCAATACTGGGCAGTCTTCGTGTTGGAAGGTCCAAGATTTGGCGAATGTTCAGCATCGAGGTACTCCCAAGTGGCGAGAAGAAGGCCATTTACATGGCGTGGGGTGTGAAATTACCTGCAAAATCTAGTGGCTACACAGGCCACTTGAAGACGTGCTAAGAGAAAAATTCTCCCTGAAATGGCCAAGCCCAAGGGGAGGTCCACCACCGTCGCAACAGGCCACGATAGTGGTCCGTTCACGTACAACAATGCTCAGGTTCAATGCCCAAATGGACAGTATAGACTCCAGGCCGAGGTACCATTTGGGCGCACCCAAGATCCAGGGTTCGTTGAGTTCGTCAAGTGGCGTTCGGTCAAATTACAAATGCATTACAAGGACCACGAATACTAGGAAATCCAAGGGTCTATACAAGGAGAATTGAGCAAAGTCGGTGCAGCTGCTATCCATGGATGTCATTGACTTCAAATATGGGGACTAACCTGAAGGCCTATGGCTGTTGTTGTGTGCTAGAAAGGGCCGTATTGGGTATTACATCACCAAACTCTGTTGTTTAAGCATCCACATCGCCACAAATCACAAAGTATTTGTGTGGAAATCATGAGATCGGTGAAAGATTTTGGCATTAGGGAGAAAGCATTTTCCATTACTTTGGATAAAGCCTATGTAACAATGGGATTGCTAGGAACATGGATGCCCAGATGTGGCTCGCTTGCAATGGCCAGTTCTTCCGTGCATGTTGCATAGTGTGGTGTTACCAATCTTTGCACACAACATGGTCTTAGACTCTTAGAGATTTTTATGATTCTTCTGTAAGTCGTGTAAGCTGGTGGGTTCGCTGCCTAGGTTCCGCCCCCTTTAAGGGTTCAAGATATGGGGACGATGTTCACGGAATGCGGATGGGAGCCCCAAAAAGCTCCCTCAGATGTCAAAATTAGGTGGAATTCCACCTACCTGGTGTTGCAGAAGGCCTGCGATCAGATGGATGTGTTGACCTCGTTTTCTTTCCATTATTACAGGTTGATTGAAGGGTTGCCAAACTGTTCAAGCACTTCGTAGAGGTGTTCAACGACGCCACAGAGGCGAGCGACTATCCATCGACCAATTGAGTTTTGTCTTTCCGCTTCTTGATTTCGTAGGAATGAGTAGCTAAAGAATGTGACGCCTTTTTGGGTCTCGTCATTATTGTCATTAAGAGAAATTGCTCAAGTACTTCGAGGAAATTCATCCTCTTTTGTATGGCATCAACGTGTTTAGATCCGAGATTCAAGATAGAGGGCCTCGTAATTCGGGATTCGTAACTCTGTCAATGTTCAAGAAATACTGGCCATAGTGTGAAGCTGACTGGACAATCGCTATTTGCACGATATAACAAGAATTCGGGACTCGTAATTCCGTCGATGTTCAAGAATACTGACCATGGTGTGAAGCTGGCGGGACAATCACTAGGGATAGCAATTCGGCCCCACAGACTGAGACATTATCCTTATCGAGCAAAAAGAACCCCCACCCCCCAAATTAAATTAAATTAAATTAAATGGTTTGAATCTTATAGAGAAAAGAGAGCGGTTCAAATGAGTTCCTCTGGCTCTTCTCCGTCCATGATGGATAATGATGACTTGGGGTACATTGAGAAAGTTAGCCACGAAAACGTTGATGCGCTAATTGAATAATTGGGGTTAACAATCAAGGTTGTCCGACAAGAATCTGGAGATGACTGCCGTAGGCCAATCTTAGTTGATGGAAATAGTGAAGCTAGAGAAGAGTACTGAATTAGAGGCGCTTTTCTATATTTATCTATGGATCCTTTACTAATACTCATTAAATTGGAAGTATTGATCCAATTCAAAAAAAAAATTATGTGAGGAGGACAACAATATCTCATTCGATTCACGGTGATAGAGATATCATTTGAATTTGTATTTCTCTTTTCATAATGTAATATTATATCAAATGTATTTCTCTAAGTAAGAGCCTTATGTAATTTTATTATAACCAGTGCAATTTGTGTGGTGTAATTTGATTTCCAATGAGATGTTTTTATCTAAGTCAAAGTCTTACCTATTGCATTTTGCCTCCTATTACTATTATTATTGTTGTTGCTGGTGCTGCTACTATATTTTTCCTGCAATAATCCCTACTCCTCATAAAACATAATCATGAAGTTTAGTTTTGGGAATTCGACTTCCATACTTTGTAAAGAGGTAAAGTAAAAGTCTTAAAGTTAAGAGTTATAGTATGACAAACAAAAAGAAAAATGCATTAGTTAACTAAATGTATTTTAATTATTTTACAAATTATAAAAAATTAAATTAAAAACCAAGCCCGAGCATAATATGCCCTAGCTTGGCATGCAGGTCGGCATGGCCCGTCATTGCCATGGGCAGTGCCGGCTCGAACACAAGAATTCCTTTGACGTACTAAGGGCACATGAAAATGTCGGTCCTCGCGGCAAGGCCCATAGCCAGTGCTAATTATGACTCTTATAAAGCAAGACATTTTCTTTAAATTTTTCTGTGGGTGCAATGAAAAGTGGGGGCACTCAATTAGATTCGACCAAACATGCCCTAAAGGATGCTGAGATCCTGCGTGTCTTCAACTCGTGAAGGTTGGTTCATAGAAAGGGAAGATTCAAGGCATAGAATACACGTCTGATTGGATGGGCAGATGCTGAGAATTTGTGTGGCGTTGCGGTTCTTTCTTCAACAACAACAGCTTCGATTGCATCAGTGGATCTAATTCTCGTTCAACCCAAAAAGGTCGTGACAGAGAAACACCGTACCTGGTCGCCTCATGACGTGGCTTCACAAGGACCACGAAGAGACATTTCTTATGTTTCCTTTTCTTTCTTTTCATTAACTCAATTGGTTATATAAAAAAGGCCCGAGAGAAGCTTCTTACAATGAACCCACTTTTATTCTCCGTACAAATGTTTGCTTCTCGAAATTGTCGCTCCATTCACTTTTATTTCGGCTAATCTTTTTTACTTTTATGAGGCAAGGACACCATTTCCTCTTCTTCCTTTTTTATGAGTCAACCCACTTTTTTATTTCGGCTCTTCATGGGTTCATATTGTTGCAGAATTAAGCATTTAGATGTTATGCCAATTTTTGTCATCCCACCTTTTTTATTATTGAGGTGTTTTCACTTTCTATTTTTGTGACTTTTCCATATCGTTATTTACAGGAATTCCTCTTTTACCCTTGATTTTTTAAAAAATAAAAATATAGAGAATTCAAAGAAAATTTAATTAACTAAAATATAATTATTAGGAAAATGAATATCATTGATAATTTTTTAAATAAAAATTATAACTAGGTTAACATATCAATAGAATTAATAAAATATTTAAGAAAAAGAATTATGATCTAGTAAAAGGAAAAATGCCTCAACAACAAAAAGGTTCAAATAACAAAGAGTTGGATACTCATTGCGTATTTTTAAATCGTTAATTAATGCAAAAAATGACTTAATCACTACAAAAAAATTTAAAAATCACTTATTGGTTAATCATTTGCTTTCATGAGTTGAGGTTATCATTTTCTTTTTATTACTTTTTTCTAAAAAGGTTTAGTTGAACAATTTTAGTTACATCAATTTAGTTCTTAAATATCACAATCACTAACCAAATCTTGTCGTTTCACCTTTTTCTTTTTTTTATTAACGCCTTTAAATTTTTGTCTTAAAATATCTTTTTTAATTTTGTTAATGTTGCTATAATCAGATTTTGTTTCATACGATTATTGATATTTATTTTTCTATAATTAATATTAGTTAATCTATTTTCTACCGTTTTCTATATTTTTTAATTATGTATAGCATTATGGGTAAATGAGAGATTTCCTTCTAAATATGAGATGAACTATATACTTGTATCCCTCACAGATCGTGCACATTGACACACTCATACATATAAAATAACATAGGTTAATGACTTTAATAAAATGAAAGTTCTGGGGTATTGTTTAATAATTGAAAGTTTACGGGTAAATGTATCCTACCCTCAAAATTCAACAAGAGTTTGTGTAATTTCTCCTAAAAGAAAAGACATAACTAAAAACCAAATTCGGCTGGTTGGAATAATTATTATGTAATATTTGTGTCCTTCAAAAAGGTATGCACTACAAAAACATCGGGCTCTACTCCATAGAAATATTCAATGAGAACAATTAGACATTTTGGCTCGTATCTATACATACAAGGAGTTGATAAACATTATCCAGCTATTGTCATTGAACTAAACAAGAAAGTTTGCTAGATGGAAAAATAAGATATATCCTGGCACTTTCCATCGATGTGTACTAAAAAGACATTAGGCTCTACCAAAATTTATTATATAAAAGAACATTAAAGCTAGTGACTCATCTAGGGGGCATAATGAGGAATATATATGCATGTTTAAACGTATGTACATATGTCATGTATATATTTGGTATGCCAGGGAATTGATAGACATTATCCAGCTATTATGCCCATTTATATTAGAGATTGATGGATGGATGATTCCCAAAGGTTCAATGATTGGCCAGAGAATGTTTTGTGGAGCTCTTTCGGCCTTTGGCTTTTACACATAAGCCGTACGCCGCCAAATAGGACAAGTATAAATGGCGTGGCAGACCTCATTGCCATGTCCCTAAATCCTTTTATCTCTAAAAGTGAAAAGAAAAGGAAAAAAGGAAAAAAAGCACAACGGGCGATGCACCTTCCCGTTGTCTTATTGAAACCCACTAATCGATGAGTTTTCCACCATAATTGATGAAGCCACATCCACATTGTTAATTATCATATGAAAAGTGAAAGGAGCCATCAAATTAATTCAATCCACAAGAATTAGGAATAAGCCGTTTCAAGTTCCATATAAATTTCATTTGAATTTTAGAACCTATTTGCTAGAACAAGTTCCTCAATTTTCGAAACTTGAAACTTGGAACTTACCCATCATAGGCTCCAAGATCAATTTCAAGTTCTATATAGGTTCCACTTATATTATTAATTGAATTATTACAATAAATCATCACTTTTAATAACTATCACTTACTATTATAATCTACTTATCATAACTTGTATTTACACACACAAATCATTTGAAACATTAACAAATAAAAGCTTAGACTGGTAGTTCTAAATTATACAAACATTATCGAATGTTATGAAATATTTTAAGAACGCATGAAAACATAAACAAAAAAAGAAAAAAAACACATAAAAACCCGTTTCAGGTTTCAAGTTTCAAGTTTTACCTATCTAAAATTTAGAACGAACGTGTCAAAATAGATTAACTAATTTTGAAATTTAGAATCTACCGTATCATCGGTCAGAAACCGTGCTCACTCTTAACAAGAAGCATATCGCCTTTGATAATATTTTTATTTCTTCTCGACACATGACAACATCAATGCGACGAAATCAATTCCAATGGATTCTTTTACTCTAGATAGCATTCTCTAAATTGGAAACCACTCAGCCCTTATTCAGTGTACAGTTTTCAGGACAAATAATAAATGTTGGGGGGTCGATGGTTAAATATGGAAAAGCAGCCGCGAGTTATTTCTGCCAGCAAAGGTGAGTTAACAAGTGTTTCTGTTCGTGGGCTGCAAAAGGCAGGTAATTTCGTTGGGGGGGAAGGCCTCGACAGCCGGGAGCCAAACGTTGTCCTGGCCTCCCCAACATTCCCTCGATTTCTTCCTTTCTTGGATTCTCTCGCCATCATTATATTCCCCGAAAGCCAATGAAATTATTAAATAAATAAAAGCGAGAACCACCTTGCTCTAGGAGAGCACTCTCTCTCTCTCTCTCTTTCTTTCTCTCTCTACTGTGTCTTTTCTGTTCTCCTCTTTGGTTCGTCTGCTTAAATTTGGGCATTGCCTGCCACAAATTTCTCCCCCTCTCTCTCTCTCTCTCTCATCTGCCTGCCTTAAATTTTCCATCTTTTGGCCTCCATTTCGTTCTTCTTGTTCTGGTTTCATCTGGGTCTCGGGCTGGTTCAGGAGCTGATGAGAAAATGAAGCCATGACGTGAACGGGTCTGGTCCTCTCGTCGTGGCTTCGAACTCTCGACGGCTTTTCTTGACCCTTTTGCCTTCCCGATTCCTCCTCCGCGGACAGGTTCAAAGTCAACTTTTCCGTCTCCCTCTCTCTCCCACCGCTCGCTCTCTCGTTCGTTGGATTGTTCCATTAGCGGTCGTGCTTGTGATGGGTCCGCACGCGTGTCCGTTCGGGCTTCGATCTCAGCGGTGTTCGGTCGCGTTTAAGGGTCGAATTTTTTTTCCCTTTTGCTGTCGTGGGGGGAAGAATCGTGGGTCTCTGGTCTCGATCGCGTGCGGGTTGGATCGTGGGTCTCTTTCGACGTGTTTACTTTTCATTTCTGGTCGGTTTTTCTTGATAAATATTGTTCGCATTCGATGGAATTCTAGTCCGTGAAAAACTGGTGAGAATCAGAGGCTGTGGACTGCGAAAAGTCAAATTATATTTGCTTTTTCGGTGCTGCGGGGAAGATTCCGAGGAATGTTGTTTTGGATCGTTGCATCGTCAATTTTGGAGGGAGTTAATTAGAAAATTAAGAATCGAGAATCGAGAATCAGAATCACCATACGAATAGGAATACATTTAGGACCCGGAGTTTCTGTCTTTCTGCTATAAGTTGCTGTCTCATTTCGTCCCGGTTCTTTGCTCTTTTTTTAACTCGAGTAATTTTATCTGAAATTCAGCTGGTGTTTGATTTCTGAAAATCTCCGTGTTGGTGAAGATCCTTGGATTTTTGGAGGATCTTGATTTCAAAATTCGATCTTGATAAACGGGTTTCGACTGTTTTTGGTGGAAACACCTTTCCGGGTCAGAGCTTCTGGGTATTGAGAGGCTCATTCAGGCGATGGATTCCGCGAAAACAGCTGATTCTGGAGGAGCGAGAACACCAGAGATGCCGAGTTCAAAGATTAAGGGCTCCGGGAATTTGAGCAGCAAGGACATGTTTTTGAGGGCTGACAAGTTCGATCTGAGGAGTCTGGACATTCAATTGGAGAAGCATCTGAGCAGGGTCTGGTCAAGAAGCGTCATGGAGAACCAGAGGCCTAAAGAAGAGTGGGAGATTGATTTGTCCAAATTGAATATCAGATATGTTGTGGCTCAGGGTACTTATGGCACTGTGTACAGGGGCACGTATGATGATAAAGATGTTGCAGGTAAATCATCATCATAATCAGTTCGTCATCAGTCCATCACCTTCTTTCACTCATTAATCAATGCTTTGATGCACCTATTTCATCGCCACAAAATTTTTCCGGCTGTATAGGATGTGAGATCAAATCATGGACTGTAGAGTCTTATCTCGGCATGGCAGTTGCGTGATTTACAAGTTGCAAATGACAGTATTATAAGTGTGTAATTGCAGTGTCCGTTGTCTATTATGATTTGTGACATCAAATAGTTTCTTGCATTTGGTTAACTGTTCTTCCACATGCCATCTTGATATGGTATCATCTTGTGATCGATTAATGATCTCGTTTTGGGTTTACGGTAATAGATTGACAAGCCAATAAAACTTGATCGATAGGTACTTTGTCAGCACCATATGTGTTTATAGTGATTAAAAGGCAGACCTTCCTATGCTTGAGCTGCTTTCTATACTTTGATGCCTCTTGTGTGTTGTGCTGGAGTGCTGCGTTATTTTGAGCGATGGTGATTGATTTAAGTGTTATATGATCATATGAGTCCTTTTCCCTTACCACTATGCCGTTTTGGGTGTCGTAGTGAAGTTGTTGGACTGGGGCGAGGATGGTCTTAACACAGCAGCTGAAACTGCTGCCTTGCGGGCATCGTTTCAGCAAGAGGTTGCTGTTTGGCACAAGCTTGACCATGCTAATGTGACAAAAGTACATAACTCTTAGCCTTTTACCTTGTATCTTTCGTTTTACAAAATAATTCTGGTGACATCAGACTGAATGAAGATGATGTTGCAAAGGCCTATGTTTCACATACCTGTTTACCATGATACATTTGAAAATCTAATCTGTTCTGTTGCTTTAAATGATTGTAATAATTGCTACATTGGATGCAGTTTGTTGGAGCTTCTATGGGAACTGCGAATCTTAAAATCCCCGCAAAGACCGGTTCTGGTGAAGCTTCTGAATCTCATCCAACTAGAGCATGTTGTGTTGTTGTGGAGTATCTACAAGGAGGGACTCTAAAACAATACCTGATACGGAACAGCCGCAAGAAACTTCCCTTCAAGGATGTCATCCAGCTGGCTTTAGATCTCTCAAGAGGGTGAGTGTTGGCATTCTTTTTCATCCTTCATGCTTCAAAAATATCAAAATAGAGGTCTCTCCAAGGGCTGACTATTAATATTCTTTCCCATCAAACCTTGCTTGGACCATCTTTAAAAAAGGGACTCTTGAGAAATGAGTTTATAAAAATGCTGTTTTGCAGTTTGAACTATCTTCATTCAAAGAAGATCGTGCATCGAGATGTTAAGACAGAAAACATGTTACTAGATTCGAGAAGGAATCTGAAAATCGCTGATTTTGGAGTTGCACGTGTCGAAGCTCAAAATCCAGGAGATATGACCGGTGAAACTGGCACCCTTGGTTATATGGCTCCTGAGGTATTTACTTCATCAAATTTTGTTGAAACTTTACAAGACAACTAACATTGCACTTGGCATTGCTGACATAAAACTTATCAATGAGTGATATGGTATACCTGTTGTAGGTTCTTGATGGCAAGCCATATAATCGAAGTTGTGATGTCTACAGCTTCGGCATATGTTTATGGGAAATTTACTGTTGTGATATGCCATATCCGAATCTAAGTTTTGCCGATGTCTCATCTGCAGTGGTTTTGCAGGTTGGTTCTTTAGAATTTCAACATTTGCACTCTTTCTTCGTGTTCAATATATATATACACAAGTGAAATCTTTTGGATAAGCTGTTTAGCTGTCATTTTATTTTGTGGTTTGAGCTCAGCATCGTACATAAAATGGCAAGTCTTTTAGTTTCTGTGCATTTTAATTCAATCCACAACATATGATTTATTTTGCTTTCGGTTTTGTGTCTAATAGAACTTGCGACCTGAAATTCCTCGATGCTGCCCTGGCGCTCTGGCAAACATCATGCGCAGATGTTGGGATGCAAACCCAGACAAACGTCTGGAAATGGATGAGGTGGTCCATTTGTTGGAGGCCATCGACACCAGCAAAGGCGGAGGGATGATTCCCGAAGATCAGGCTCGCAGCGGTTGCTTCTGTTTCCGTCCAGTTCGTGGTCCTTGATTTTTTTCCCCCCTTCAATTTCAGAAAATTGAAGAAGGTGGAGTTGTGAAAGATGCCATTCTCTTTTTTGTGTTGATTAGGTGATTACTACATTAACTATTTGTAGTTCAGTTGAATTAGGTCGAAAGGGGATTGATCAGTAGTGCTTTTAGAGAGCTAAAACTGGTTTAAGTTTTATTGCTCTTTCCTATTTAGGTTATTTAATGGAGTGAATCATTCTTCTAGTCCCGTGGAAAATGCTTTCTTCTTGCTTAGATTCTAAGCTAAACAACAGGGTTATTCTTGTTCATTTTGTGTCAAATCTTATTTTGTTGTATAAAGATAGCTTGATGTGTTGTATAGAGGCCGACAGGCATATGCAGCCTTGCTGGTAAGGGGATTGGGGATGGGGCCGGAGAGTATCAGATCCAGGGTTTGATCCTCAGGAGCACTACACATATATGTACATAAAAGAGAGGGGTGGGACCAAAAAAATTATTTAGAGGAACTTATCTCGAGGTTAACTCTATAATTTCTATGAAGGGGGCTGCTATAGTGTAGCAGCAATACCAATTAAGTAAAATGGAGTTCAAGCGGCCATGAGGGAAAGAACAGGCGAAACTGGCATACTTATTTAGTGGATGAAGGGCTTGTTTAGGTTTAGTATGCAAATTGATTTAATGTGCTATACAGTGTGAGAGGTGAGTTGTCAAATCTATCGTTGGTACGTTATCGTGTCTGATCCCGATGCTGAATATGACTTACTCGTTCGATCTAGCGATCTTCCGAAACCGAATCCCTCGGCACGGACATCTGACTGTGAGCTAGAATGGCTTAACTTCGTATGTACAAATTTCAATCTCATTGAAATCAATTCGTGTTGTTTGTCCTGTTTGGGGAAATTCTGGAGTGGGCAAATTTGTTCTGCCTCGTCGAATTCCACAGTTTGCGAACAAGTGAGGGGAGGATAAGTAAGGAAGTACCCCAACTGGGTACAAAAGAAACGATTCCTTAATCACAGAATTTCTCTTGAAGTGACAAAAGTGAAAACTAGATATTAGCGGTTCTAGATTTTGAACATATTTTATATGAAATTTAAAACCTCTTACTTGAAACAGGTTTTTCATTTTCTGGAATCTTGAACATATTCTACATATCCTAAAACCTAAAACCCATTTCGTCATAAATTCTAACATTGATTCTAAAGTCTATCAAGATTTTACCTATATTATTAATAGAACGATGGTAATAAATCATCTTTTAATGACCATTTACAATTCACTAATTAAAATTTATATTTAGACACACGAAAAATATAAAATATCAATAAAACAAAAGTTTTGTCATAAAATTAAAGCTTAGATTAGTAGTTCTAGATTATACACTCATCATTGGAGGCTATGAAATATTACAGAATTACATGAAAACATAGATTAAAAAAAAACATAAAAACTTGTTTCAAGATGTAGAATCTCAAACTTATCTATTAAAATGAATTCCAATTTTTGAAATTTGAAATCTATTCTGATTCAGATTCGGACCGGTCCAGTTCTTCAATCTTAGATTTTACTCTAAAACTATACTCGCCCCCAGTAAAACAATGTAATCTCCATCGAAAAATTCATGATTTATTACAAAGCAGCTTTCACTTGCCTTCTCTTGCTTGCCAAAACATTAGGTCAAGGGTCGAACGGAGTGAATGACACGTGCCTAGGACAAGCACTGTTCCCAAGTAGGGAGGAGTTTGGATACCTTGTATATTACGGTGAGTCCCCATCATTTTTTCTCCTCTGAATATCATTAATTAATAATTTTACGAATATTATGTCCAAGTACGAATTCGTAAACTCATAATCTTATTCTAACTCTCACACTTTTTAATACTTAAATTTGGATATTTTCCATCATATTATGACATTATTTCAAAAAAGAAACTGCAAATATCTCGAAGTTTTTTTTTTGTTTCCATAAGTTTTTATATAATTTCTTCATATTGTGTACTTCTATCAATAATAATTTCTTTGCATTATAACTATAGAAAAGTGCTTTACCTAATCTTTTAAACGTGAACTAATAAAACTAGAGACATAATTTATGTCGAACGGGTGATGTGGAACTCGAAACAAACGATATCTTTTTGAGCTTGGTGCTCTGATGTGGCCGTCCAGACTAAATCAATTTTATTTATGATATCTAACAATTTTTTTAAATAGCGTTCTTTGCTTAAGCGAAGATTGTCAGAAATTATCATTAGGGCTATTCTTAGGGGCCCTTTGTTTGTGATTTTTAAAAAGCAATAAACAATTTTATGCTTTCCTTTAAAATTTTAAAATATGACTATACTTCAAAAATTTACGAGAATAATTTAAGGTGAACAACGATACGAATTTTAAGACACTTCGAGCTTCTTCTTCTTCTTTTTTCACAAGAAAAATTCCATTTATTTTTTTTTTAGAATATTACTTCAAACGTAAGCAAATCCAGATAACTGCGAAACAAAGGTAATCAAAAGTAGTTATTCCCTTGCAAGATTTAGATTAAAGAAAAGTAAAAGGTGAAAATTTCTCAATCCATGCCTTTGATTAGAAATACTTATTTCTCGAGGAGGTATAACGATATGTAATCAGGATTAGTTTCAATTTTCATGTTTCATATAAAATGATCTTACATGTTCATGTTTCATATAAAATGATCTTACATGTTAGTGACTAGTTCTATTTAAAATTGGTCATTACTTTTTTGGTCAAAAACATATGACATTTATATATCAAAATAATACTCAAGAGATACATCAAAGCAAACCTAAATAACTGCAAAACAAATCAAAAGCCAAAAGCAAATAACAAAGTAAAGTTTGCAATTAGGAACATACTCTCATCCCTCAAGAAGAAATTTGACATTGTAAATGATTGGTGAATGATCACCAAATTCAATAATGAACATACATTAGGATCTCCAACTCCATTTACAATGGTTTGTGGTATGTGCGTGTGCGTCTAAGTTTAAGGTCCTTATCACCATTGCCATGCAAGAACACTAACATCAAAATGTTGAAACAACATAGATCAAATACATGCAATGAGCTCCCAAATCTATATTAGATTTAGTTCAAGGGAGTGAAGCCCCCAAAACTTGGACTTAAATCTAAAGTCAGGGGAAAAGAGCGGCTTAATTTCAAAAAAAGTTG
Organism: Eucalyptus grandis; assembly: GCF_016545825.1. Lineage (NCBI taxonomy): Eukaryota > Viridiplantae > Streptophyta > Magnoliopsida > Myrtales > Myrtaceae > Eucalyptus > Eucalyptus grandis. Next base: position 14,920,735 of record NC_052613.1, read on the forward strand.
TGAAGCCACATTATGAACATCCTCTTCGATAACTGTCAATTAAATGTGTTCCGCGAAGCTCAAAATGATAGTCTATTTTAGGCTAGAACTCGTCCGGTTCTTTTTTTTTTTTTAGGAGAAGTTTTGTTTTTCTAAGCTTTGCCTAAAAAATACCTCATTACAACCTCATTATAAGTTAGGATAAGTGTCATCACATATATGGCACTTCACCTCACCACACTCAAGCGATGTGGAATTCCATTCATTTTTGCCTCATCATCATTCTAGAGTCAAAGCCACTTCTTGTCCAAGCCCCTCACTCTCGTCCTTTAGGACTAAGTTGTTACGAGCCCACTAGATTCACTTGATTCGTCCCTAAACCACACATTTCTGACTAGACTATTGGCTGTGATATTACAATGTTAAGCCTAAGTTTCACTCATAATGCTATTGTTTGCTTTGGGTTGGAGCCCACATAGCTTTGTTCTTTTGCGCTTTGCCTAAAAAAATACCTCATTACAAGTTAAGACAAGTGTCATCACATATATAGTACTTCACCTCACCATAATCAGGTAATGTGAGATTCAGTTCATTCTTACCTCATCATCATCCTTGAGTTGGAGCCACTCCATGTCCAAGCCCCCCCTTTAGCTTCGATGATCACTCCTTCCCTCAAGGATTAGGTCGTCATAGAATGAATGCCAGAACTAGTCTCCACTTCACCCAAAATCAATTATGGAAATTTATTCACACACAAACTTCCACAACAAATCAAGAGAGAAAAAAGATAGAAAGCTTCAAAAGAGGGATGAGAGAGAGAGAGAGAGCTCAAAGATGGCACTGTAGAAAGGTGGCGGCTTCAAAAGAAAAGAGAGGAAACCCTTGTTTAGGATTTAGAAAGAGAAAGTTTGAGCGTTGGAGAGAGAGAGAGAGAGAGAGAGAGATGAGAGAGAGCTCAAAGATGGCACTGTAGAAAGGTGGCGGCTTCAAAAGAAAAGAGAGGAAACCCTTGTTTAGGATTTAGAAAGAGAAAGTTTGAGCGTTGGTAGAGAGAGAGAGAGAGAGAGAGAGAGAGAGAGCTCAAAGATGGCACTGTAGAAAGGTGGCGGCTTCAAAAGAAAAGAGAGGAAACCCTTGTTTAGGATTTAGAAAGAGAAAGGTTGAGAGAGAGAGAGAGAGAGAGAGAGAGCTCAAAGATGGCACCGTAGAAAGGTGGCGGCTTCAAAATTAAAGAGAGGAAACCCTCATCTAGGATTAGAAAGAGAAAGGTTGAGCGCTAGCATTGCATCGAGAGAGAGAGAGAGAGAGAGCTAAAAAAATGGCACTGTAGAAAGGTGGCGGCTTCTTGATTTAGAAAGAGAAAGGTTGAGCACTAGCATTGCATAAAGGTGGCGGCTTCAAAATAAAAGACAGGAAACCCTCATCTAGGATTTAGAAAGAGAGAGGTTGAGCGCTAGCACTGCATAAAGGTGGCGGCTTCAAAAGAAAAGAGAGGAAACCCTCATCTAGGATTTAGAAAGAGAGAGGTTCATTGATCATTATTGAAGAACTACTTATTACATTTTTGCATGAACAATATCCAAAGACATTTTTTGGTGAAATCCATTTATAAAATGGTTCATCATTCAACTTATGGACCTTACTATTTGTGGACATAGTCACATCATTCTAGCCGATAATTACAAAATTTTGACTAGGAAGGAGATCCAAAATGGTCGTTATATTTTCTTTTCTTTAAATGTTGGAAAAAGTCCATCTACGTTTTTTCACAAAGCTGCTACCCCATGCCATCACAACCACTTCGGCTCCCCTCTTTTGGTTGTGCATCTACCATCGACAAGAGGCGGTGCCACGACTATCATTAACAATCGAGAGGTTGGGGCGACCATCAACGGCCGTAGATTGTGGTGGTTTGGCATGAAAATTCCAACGATCCCCTTACTAGGATATGAAAACTCTAATCACAATAATGGCGAGTTCACTTCTTGGATCGATTATGGAAGCTACATTTGAAGTTATCTTCCATTCCATAGTCAATACCTCTAAACTCCATAAAGAGTTCCACTCAAAATCACCATAAGAAAAAGTCCAGCACTAAAGGCGTGTTTGGTAATGATTCCGTTCTTGAGAATAATTTTTGATCAAAAATGATTTTTTATGATTCTGTTATTAGAAACAATTACTAAATAAAAAAAAGGCGCTTGGAAAATGTACAAAATTTTTATTCTCGGGATAGAAATGCATTTAGTATGATTTTAATTTTTTAATACTTCTATTATATTTTTCTTTTCTCTCTTCTTCTTCCTCTTTCTTCATGGGCTGGTCACTAGCCAAGGCGATAGGTAGTGACTAGCTGAGTGAGGTGGGGTGAGCTCACCGAAGCCTCACCAGGTTAGGGCGAGGACCAATGAGCTCACTGGAAGCTAACTAGCCACTATGAGGCTCCACCTCACTTAGGAGGTGCAAGGTCAGCCTTGCCTTGGCCTGGTGAGGCTCTGGCTAACGAGCTTGGAGCTTGCCTAGCCAAGGTGAAGTCAAGCCTCACTATGGCCTGGCATCACTGGGGTTGGTGATACTTTGGTGAGGTCGCTGACCAAAAGAAAGAAGAAGAAAGGAAAAGAGAATAAGAGAATAAAAAAGAAAAGAGAAGAGAAAAGAAAAAATTAGACTTGATTATAGAAATAAAATTAGACTCGATTATAGGAATTGTTCCTGAAAACAAGAAATAACTTTTTTCTGCTTCCTAATTCTATTCCAAATCTATTGTCGGAAACAAAAAAAAATTATTAAACAGATTTTTATTCTTTTTTTGTCCTCGAGAACAAAATAACATAATTAATAATTCTCGAGAGTAATACCAAATAGGCTTTAAATTTAGAGGCATGAGACTTTGTTTCTTGAATCGAGTCTACGAGAGAAATGATAGCAAGGGAAAATTATTGAAAAGTTCAATTAAATCTCAAGGCGATATGGATTTATCCTCCGGGATTTCAACCGGTACGGCGATATACGAAACTCCACCTGAGTTGTGCCGAAAATACCAAAGTTGCATAACCAAACTATGGCCATGGTCTCTTAAACTGCGAACCGCTACTATAGGATATAAAGGAAAAGTAAATTCGAAAATTTCGAGAAACTCCTATGATAATTTTAAATCCTTGGGATAATATTAAAATGATTTTTTTTTTTTTTGAGCAAGGGATAATATTAAAATGATTTCGGCAAGTCAACCATATCATCGTTGTGGTTTCTGTTGCAGATTATTATATTAATTATAATGATTATCCCAAGGCCAGTCCATTATTTCTCACTTTCCTTTATTAATTACGGCTTCAGTTTGTCTTATCCCATTCTGGAAAAAAAAGAAGAAGAAGAAGAGTGAATCGGCTAAAATAATGAAGAAAAAAATTATAACTTAAACTTTATTCTTTGGGTCGGATAATTATAAATTAAATTATAATTTAAACCTTGAAAAAAATAAATCAATATGCTAGGTCAAAATGGAAAATAAAAGGAAAAAGTCTTGTGTAACTGTTGAAAGTTCAGTTGCCAGTAAAGAGAGTTCTCGGACTGCTCACTCATCGTCCTCGCCGGCCGCCGCCGCCTCTGCAACCTCGCCGGGACTCGCCGGCCGCCCCCTCGTTCGAGCCTCACCGGAGGAGATAAAGGCCGTCGCGGCGACGTTCCGGCGGCGGGCCGGAGCACGGACCGACCCCGGCAGTTTCCGGCCGCGGCCGCGGCGCCGGGACCTTAAAGTTCGCGTTTTTATACAGTCGTCAGCCGCCGCTTTCGACGTCAGCCGGCCATGGCTCTCTCAAGCCTCGCCACCCTCTGCTCGTCTCCCCCCGTCTCGGCCGTCCGGGACTCGCCGACCGTCTCCAACCTCAATGGGCTCTCCCCCGTCGCGGACGACGCGGCCGCCCCGACCGCCTTCCTCAGGAGCGGCGGCGGCGGGGGGGACCTGAAGGAGATCAAGCAGTTGCACTGCTGCGTCGCCAAGAAAGGCCCGACCCACAATAACGAGCTTATCGCCAAGTGCGCCGAAGTGGGCACGCCCGAGAGCCTGGACTACGCGCTCAAGGTGTTTGAAGGGTGGAAGGAGGACGAGTGCGTCGCCGGGTCGTTGTTCGTGTGCAATTCTTTGATCAGAGCTTGCTCTTTCGCCGGGCTGGGGGAGAGGGCCATCTTGGTGTTCGTTCGGATGTTGGAGATGGGCGTGATGCCGGACAAATACACTTTCCCGTTCCTGTTGAGCGCTTGCACGAAGGTTTCGTGGTTTCGCGAGGGGGTCCAAGTTCACGGGGCGATAGTGAAGATGGGATTCGCGGGGGATATGTTTGTGGCGAACACTTTGATTCATTTTCACTTTGAATGCGGAGATGTTGTCGATGGCCGCAGGTTGTTTGATAAAATGCCTGAGAGGAATGTCGTTTCCTGGACCAGTCTGATTTGTGGTTACTCCCGGAGGGACTGTCCGAAGGAGGCGGTTTCGTTGTTCTTTGATATGGTGGAGGCAGGTGCGGTGCCCAACTCGGTTACGATGGTGTGCGTGATTGCTGCGTGTGCCAAGTTGCAGGATCTTAAATTAGGCGAGCGGGTTCATTCTTATATCGGCAATTTAGATATTGAGCCTAATGGTCATATGGTGAGTGCTCTTGTTGACATGTACATGAAATGTGGAGCTTTTGTTACTGCAAAGCGGATTTTTGACTGTTGTGTTGAGAGGAATTTGGTCTTGTATAACACAATCATGTCGCACTATGTCAAAAGAGGAATGGCAAGGGAAGCATTAGCTGTCCTGGATGAAATGCTGGAACAGGGACCTCAACCAGATAGGGTAACAATGTTGTCCGCAATCTCAGCAAGTGCCGCTTTAAATGAACTCTTCTTTGGGAAGGCTTGCCATGGTTACATTTTGAGAAATGGATTACAAGAAAAAGACGATAACATTAACAATGCAATGATCGACATGTACATGAAATGTGGCGAATCAGGACTAGCCTGCACGATTTTCAATTCTATGTCAAATAAAACTGTTGTGTCGTGGAATTCACTACTTGCAGGTTATGTTAAAATCGGTGATGTGAGATCAACTAGGGAGATCTTTGATGAGATGCCTGAAAGAGATCTGGTATCTTGGAACATCATGATTGGTGGTTTAGTTCAGGAGAGTTTATTTGAGGAAGCAATTGAGTTTTTCCGGATGATGCAGAGGGAGGGAATAAAAGCAGATAAAGTGACAATAGTCAGTGTTGCATCTGCCTGTGGAAATTTAGGTTCTCTAGGTCTTGCAAAGTGGATTTATCATTACACAGAAGAAAATGTTATTGAACGTGATATGCTCCTTGACACAGCCTTTGTAGACATGTTTGGTCGGTGCGGTGATCCAAAGATGGCAGTGCAAATATTTGAGAAGATGGAGAAAAGGGATGTGTCATCTTGGACTGCAATAATCTGTGCGATGGCCACGGAAGGAAACGGCAAACAAGCACTAGAGCTGTTCAAGGAGATGCTTACTCAAGGAGTTGAACCCGATGACGTGACATTTGTCGGACTCCTTACAGCATGCAGCCACAGCGGATTAGTTGAACAAGGCCGCCGACTTTTCCAGTCCATGGAGGAGGTATATGGTATTTCACCTAAGGTGGTTCATTATGGATGCGTGGTTGATTTGCTTGGCCGAGCTGGACTGTTGGAGGAAGCACTAGACTTCATAAAGAGCATGCCAATTGAACCCAATGACATTATCTGGGGTTCACTTCTATCATCATGCCGGACTCACAAGAATGTGGAGATTGCGGCTTATGCTGCCAACAGAATTCCTGAATTAACATCAGATAGGACTGGGATCCCAGTGGTTTTGTCAAACATATATGCGTCCGAGGGAAAATGGTCAGAAGTAGCAAAAGTGAGGCTAAAAATGAAAGAGAGAGGGATGCACAAGGTTCCGGGGTCGAGCTCCACAGAGGTAAATGGAGTAGTTCATCAGTTTTCCTCAGGAGATGAATCTCACCCGGAAATGAGCCGCATTGCCCAGATGCTGGATGAAATAAACTGCAAACTATGGGATGCAGGTCATGTTCCCGATCTGAGAAATGTTCTGCTTGATGTGGATGACCATGAGAAGAAGTTTTTGCTGAGTCGACACAGCGAGAAGCTGGCCATAGCTTACACACTTATTAGCACAGGTCAGAAGATGCCAGTCCGGGTTGTGAAGAATCTGAGAACATGCTCTGATTGCCACACATATGCTAAACTAGTGTCAAAAGTATATGATCGGGAAATCAGCATAAGAGATAATAACCGGTTTCACTTTTTCAAAGAAGGGTTTTGTTCCTGCGGTGATTTTTGGTAGGCCAAAAAATGAAAGATACGATTTTTCAACCACCATGGCATTCTTAGAGAATTTGGTCTGGATAATCGAGTCAGCAGGAATCCACCAAATGAATTACCATAGGAAGTGAAATGGATTGCACTTTCCATGATGATTTTTGGGAAATCTCAATGCAAGACATGGAGCACTGAGAATTCCAGCTCTATCAACGTGATTTGGGATGAGTGGGGTGCCGTAGGACAGTTGGACTACCCGAGTAAGCCGAAGAAGGGCTACAGTTTTGCGAAGATTTATTCTAATTGTGAAGGGTTTTGATCCCTCAACACCCTTTTCTACAGCTTGTTAAATTAAATGTGACATAAATAAGGCAGCTTTTAGATGTGATGATTTAAATGAAATGCGAATAGCCATTGCGAAGAAATTGGTATCACTAATCTGCGTTTTCTGTTACTTATTGGCTGGAGTCTAGATATATGCAGAGTGACACGGATAGCCATTGCGAAAAATGGGTATCTCTAATCTACGTTTTCTGTTATTTATTGGCCGGAGTCTAGATAAATGCGGAGTGACGCGAATAGCCACTGGAAAAATGGGTTCCACAAATCTGCGTTTTCTGTTATTTATTGGCCGGAGTCTAGATGTATGCAGAGTGACGGAATCAGTAACAAGGACCATTATAAACCAATCTGCTTGTTGTCAGACCCAACCAGCTTCTGTTACTATTTGTACCATGCTGTTATAGTCCATGGATCGCTATTATTCTCCACCACGTCTTAATCTCAACCTTTTTTGAGGGTCGTGCAGATCGAAATGCAGAATTGAGGGCTAGTTCAGTTGACACCAGTGCTTAGCAAGAGTATCTTAATATGTTGCTTTCTTTGATGGTTTCTGTTCTTTCTTACTGTAAGTGCTGTTCTATTTGCACTTCCTCAGGTATAATTTGATTATCAGGTATAATTTGATTGACGCATCTCTTTGTACATGCCAAAGCAAGATCATACGGTTTTGAACTTCATTTTAACTACAACATAGGAGTTAAAGAAATACTAATTATCTTCCTGTCCTTATGCGTCTTCCGTGCCTCCATCAACAAGGGGTCGTCACTTCGGTATAGTGAGGATGGTCTCCTGACTACCAAGGCAACAGCTATTTCGTTGGTCCTGCCTAGTATTTTCTTAACGCAATCATATGCACGCGTGAGTGCCCACAGTCACCTGCGACTTACACTTGTGGATGGCCGGCCACATGCAGGCGCAAGCAAGCCTACACCATCTTGACACTGATACACGGGACGCCTCGGTGCAGCCATGCACAAGCACACAGATAGGAGTTTCTGCGCATGCAATCAAGAACACTTTTCTGACATGAGGAATATCATGTTAATTGAAAGAACCGTTATCAGCAGTAATGTACATTGTAACTCAACTTACAATTAAGGAATGACGCACTGGATTGCAAGAATAGTTCCCAGGAAACAACTATAGAAACACATTGTTGGACTGATGTAATGTCTGAGTGTACAGCGTAATGTTTGATTGCAGTGTGGTCCTAATCTAATCTTTTGTTGTGGTGTGTCTGTGGGGGTGGGGAGGCAGTCAGAGATCTCCAAGGTTCTTTTCATTTTCCTTCGGTCCTCGGCAGGTTTACTCTACCAGGCTGGCGAAATGGGATTAGGGCGTCTTACAGGACACACCGATCTCTTGCCAGTCCACCTTCCATCAGGCATCTATGCCCAAGGCTTGAGCGAACTGCGGTAATGCAATATAGAGTGCGTCGTCTTACTGAAGTATAGAACTAGAGCTCTTGTGCAACGGCAACCTTTTTCCCCTTGGCATCTGCAACCCATATTTCTCCAGGAACTCCTCGATCAACCTACATTTTTGGAGGGGCGATGAAGATTAAAAAAAGTCAAGCCAAACCCAAACCCAAACCCATAAGCCACTTGAAGCCCAGGGCTACTTACAGGCCACAGATAGCCTTCTGGGAAGCTGCCAGCTCAGAGTCAGGGAATGAATCCTCCATTCGGAAACTCAACCATACATACAGCTCCAAGACCTATCATTAATTTCCAAGAAAGGAAGATGAAAGCTTTTAGCTAAAACTAGATAAGTTATAATGCATGGTTTGAAGAAACATGCAGCTTCAAATATCATGGTTCTTCACATAGTTCAATTACGTCCACACCTTCTTTTGTTTGGTGCTTCCACAGAAGCAGTGGGAGTAGTGAAACATAAATAGCTAATTAGACAACCTAAAAGCAAATATCCTTGGTTCCATCTTGAATAAATTAGAGATCCTTTAGTAATTTGTCTTATTTTCTGCTTAGCTCACTTTCTCCAAACATCACAGCAACATCATGTCGTCCTTTCTTTGTCATCTAGGGTCAAAATTCACCTACAACTTCTTTTTATCATCTGATCAAGCAGCCTCTGGAACAAAAGCACAAGCACTAAGCAGCTTGTTTTCTGGATACCCACTGAAGCAAATAATACACAGGTACAATTTTGACTCATCCAGCTTTTTTGTAGTGAAATTCAGTTTGCACATTGTCCTGAAGCTGCTGAGTATGGACACCTTCACCTTACAGGCGCAAATTCTAGAAGGGAATGATTTTTTACACTACTTCCAAAGCTTTATTTAAAATGATAACTTTGCCATCTAGACCTCCCCTTTTGGCGTTCCTTGACCCTCTATATCCACTCACTCTGTTGCTCAAGCCTATGAGTTGGTCTTACTGACTTTCTAGGATTAATTCCTAATTTATCACTTGTAAAAATACCAAAAAAAAAAAAAAAAGGACAATTAAATTGATAACCTTAGATTGAATAGATGTAGTTACAAGTTCACACTAACAGAATTCTCCTATCTGCTCTATTCTCATTTCAGACCCTACAAAAACTTTGATTTATCTAAACAAACTAGAATAGACCTGTTTTCAATCTAAAAGAGATGAAACATCTTAACCAGCAGAAACTCACATCGTATAACATTCAGATGAGCAAGCGAATATTCTAACCTTGTGAATTGATTCAAGTTCCTTCATTGCTGTATGCGTTTTTGGCACCTGAAGTGTCCCCGGAGTAAATATTTCTCGGAGGTGAACCATGCCTCTCTTTGCATAGTTCTGTGCAAACTAGTTTACCAAAATAATGAGCATCTTAGTTCTCTGATTTGGAATAGCCATAAATATTCGCGAAAGATCAACAGGATTTTAACCATTCATCTAACCTGTATAAGACCTTGGGTGGAGATGTCATCGTGAACGTCAACTGGACTGCAAAATACATGTGCTAATGAATTCAAACCTCATGAATTAGCAACATTGAACTACTGCGATACAATTCACATGGCCATGGCCAAAATTTCATGCAGACCAGTTTTTACTGGTAGGTAAATGAAACTTTGATGGAGTAGGTTTTCCCTCTTAATCGTGTGCTTGTGCACTTGCATACATGCATCAGCAAAAAGGAGAGGAAGCATCTCTTTATAGGTAACTCCATTATGACAAAATAGGTCAAAACATGACTAAAGGCAACTCTACTGGTGAACAGTATTACCTGAGACAAAAAAGGTACTTGTCATGCAAAGCGAGGGGCAACTCATCAACAATAGCGGCCACTTTCTGATATGTATTGAAACAAGGTTTAAATCAATCACAGGTCAATCTTAACAGGCTAAGAGAACCAGTTTATCCTGCCAGACCACCTACTTTCCTATAGATGAGGACAAAGGGAAAACATACCAACATATCTTCGCAGTCAGCAATGAAGTAGTTTTCAGATAGCTTGGCATTCTCTAGAAAATGCTCCTGTTGAAAAAGAATAGAAAAGAAAGGGAATGAAAAAGATTTACACCCCATGGATTGCAATGTTAAAGACAAAACAGAAATGTAACAGCGCTGACAGTTTTTCTAAGGATTGACCATCTACCTTTTTTCAAAGCATTAACTGTTACTAGCCCTGCACCGCAGGCTATAACAGGACTAGACTGGTACTAATCATGTGTGCCTGTATTTCGCCACATCTAAGTTAATTTGAAGGGAATTACAATTTGTATCTACCCACTACACAACCAAAATCATGAAGGGGTAAAGTAATCTGTTACTTGGGTAATATCCGCCATGATGCTCATTAGTACCACTCATCTTTCTCTCCGCTCTCTTGATAATTTGATGTCACGCAGTCCAGAGCAGAAGAGATGATTTATTTCAACTTGTGAGCATAATCATTTTCTAATTTCCAGGCAATTTTTTTTTTTTAATTACAATGTATAAGCAGTCCCTGAAGCATTCTATCATTTCAGCTTGTAATACATTTCATATTACTAGATTGTGTACCAAAACAATCATTAGCATCGTTATCCAATCAACTATCAATGATTTCAGTTTATAGGCAAGGGCATCATGATATGTAAATATAGATAAGGATAGCCCCATGTAAATCACTTGATTCTCTTGCCCTTCGTGGGGGTCCGTGCAGCTGAAAATGGACATGGGGGACAGGGAAAAAGGATAAAGTGCCCACAAGGACCCAAGTAGCCTTAAATTAGCTACGACTAGACAGGAGTCGGTTATTCATTGTCTTGCCTTGTCTTGCCTTGCCTTGCCTTTAACCATCCCAGGAGAGAGAAACATTAATGCAAAAGGTTAAAATGAGAAACTTGACATCAGTACCAAAGGAAGGCAATAGAAGGATTTAATTAACTAGCGGGCAGAACATCTAGAACCAAATTTAGCGAAAAATCAACCTACCAATATCTGCCGAAAACCAAATTGTGGGTTTAAATGCGAGTACAACAGTAAAAGATCAAAGGTTGGGAATAATCCTGCACGCTGCAAAATATAACATGAGGGAAAATAAGTAGGTTAGAATATCCATGAATTCTGGTTGGACTATAATTGGCCCTAGAAACCACATGAAGCATGTAGGAATTATAGTTATGATCTCTACAAGCATTGAAAGGTCACCTCTAGAGTAGGAGATGGGGCATTCAGAGCTGTGTGAAGCAAAGGTAAATCCTCTTCGTCAACACAAGTCACTTCACCGACAGGATATTTTGATCCATACCTGCCGGCCCTCCCTACATTAAAGCCAATTTACAGACGGTTTATATAGAGCATCACTCCCAAAATGTTTCAGCGATTAGCAATCAATAACAAAATCACATTAGAGTTTGCACATTGATGTACAGACATGACATATTGAAGCATGCATTTGACAAGCAGCTGTCACCAGGAGAATATACTACAGTTTACAGTGTTATTACCCCCATTCACATGAATAAGTTGACTACTTGAAACTTATAAAGCACACACTCCTTGTGACCAATAGCCCAAGTAAACCATTTCTAGTGACCTTTAAGCAAGAACTGGAGCAAGGTATGGCTTTTGGCGCACCACCCATAAGGCTAAATTTTCAATGACATATTTCTGAAGCCTATTCCTTAGTGGACACTGATATGGCTAAAAGAAGTAGGAGAAGCAACCCATAAATTAACAGTTTCTGAAAATATTAGGCTCATCTGGACGTGGTGAGCCTCAGATTCTAAACCGATCAACCAAAAAACTCCATCTATATGATTCATATAACCCTGTCCACCGCATGACTTCGTACAATAAATCCAATATCTAGCTAGGCTATTGAAGGATCAAAATTCCATTAGATCCGATGACCTGTTTATCTTTTGATATTTTTTAGGACAGATTTGATGAAACCCTCATGCAAATAATGTTATGTTGATGAGTACTGGCAGCTTTGCGCTTTGTAGATGAACTTTTGCTAATTGGTTAAAAATTAAACATCTGCAGTGCACAGGCTTTTTCAGTGAACTTATCAAACATCTAGGTTTGGCTTGTGCATTGGGGTGTGTTTTCCCAGTGAAATAACATTCAGCCATCACAACCCATCTAAATAGCAACATATCAACACCTGATCATTGAAAACCATTTCATAAATAGACTTCATACAAGGGAAAAAAGTAGAAACAAAAGCAAGCAGAATTTTGGCATACGATAAGGGTGAAAAAAATTGCACATATATGAAACCTCAAGTAGATGCAAAGCATACAACGCTAACAGATGATGTCGTTATTTTGCTGACATGAAAACATACATACCTGCAATTTGCTTAATCTCTGGTACAGTTAGCTCACGAAACTCGACACCATCGAATTTTGTCATCGATGAAAATATCAGCCTGGAAATTTGCAGATTGAGACCCATTCCAATGGCATCACTAGCAACAAGAACATCAAATTCGCTATTTGCGTCATTGAACATGGTCGCCTGCAGTCCTAATAAAAATGCTTCAGAACATCTCAATTATCCAATGCTTTCAAAGCACATGAATATGCATTCTCTAATAGAGATCAGAATTATAAAGCCACAAAATGCAACTTAGAGCTCTGGCAAAAAGAAAAAGAGAAAAGATTTTCATGTAACAAAAAGATGCTTACATAATCATTAAGAGCATTCTTGTGCAGGTTCTATTTCTCCAACAAAACATTAGTTACATTTACTGGAATAAATTTTCAGGAACAGTCCTCAGGGAATATTAATACAAGGCCTCATCATAGCCATTTCTGACAACACTGCAATTGACAAAGTGCATCAATTGCCGCAGATGCATTTATTTCATCATCTTCTTGTTTGTGGCTTTTGGAATGACATGCTCCTGAACCTCGATATGTGAACCTCTAAGGAAGCATGAGCTTGAACTTCAAATTGAAACCCCAATAGTTTTACTAGTAAAAAGAGCTAATTGATATATTTATTCGACTGATTATGAAATTTGATGAGAGATTTTGTGGTGAGGAAAACTTCACAAAGATTTTGTGGAGAGGAAAACTTCAGATTGACATGAGTTACTCTATATCAATAGGAAAGTGTTAAAGAGTGCCTCAAGGGACTTGTTAAGAGTCATTAATTGTGCTTTGAAAACAAAAATATTTCTGTTTGAAGTAGATGACTTTGTTGAAATGTGTTATTGCTCAATTACCAAAGTGAGTAGGTACGTGTTATAACATTTTTTGAAGTATTCTTAACTAGTACCCTTGAAGCACTTGTTAAGAAAACCCTATCAATAAATATATAAATATTAGAATAGCAAAATCGGCATTTCAATAAAATAACAAATACAGCTCATTTATGCTTTTAAGGAAAAGGAAAAAATAAATAGGACTACCAATCATTCAATTTGCTCAAGCGATAAATGAGCTTTTCATTTCATTTTAACGTTTAATGGACTCCAGTTGCCTAGTTGGGCCACTCAAAGCAGGCAAAAGTTCACAGGAGTGAAATACTACCTGTCTTGTTCGAGTCTGAGGTGGCAATGAACCATAAACAACAGCACAACGACGCTCTCCCCCTCTTTCAATTTGCTTCTACATTGCAAAAGATATGCTTACACTTTAAAGGTAGGTTATGGGAATGAATTGATATTTCAGTTTAATGAAAATTACAGCCAGATGAACAGGAGCTGAAAACATACAAAGGGAAGAGATTCACAACCTTTAATCGGTAAATTCCACGACGGGAAAAGGTGACCATGCAATCGCCTTTTCGTATTTCAGAAAAAGATTGCAAAGGGACTTTCAGGGGGACCAGAGGTGAAAGTCTCTCATAATGGTGAATCTAACAGACAGCAGAAAGCAGAAAAAAGCAATTAAGCAATATGCTCAAGCAGGGCAAAGCCAGATGACATCAACATATTGGTAGGTCATATATTGCTACAAATGGAGATTTATGTTACCAGGACATTTCTTTGCATAAGAAATTATTTTTAAGCAAAAGTCATTGAGATGTATGATTTCTAGATTCTACACCAACTACCAGCTATATGGAATGTCCATGACATTATTTCCTGAGCAACAAAGGTAATTGTGTTTCTTGGAATCATATGATGATGAAATTCCAAGAGATGTCATGCACAAACTCTCATTAAGTCGTACATCCAGTTTATTGGCATATGTTAGTTAGGGAGTTGAAACACAGTAAAAGGCAAGTCAGCTTTTCTTGAAGCCATTGACACCATGAATGCTTTTCTTGAAGCCATTGACACTGACAATCAAATATTACGAAGTCTCCCATTCTTCATACTGACTAGACAATTTCGCATCACTAATATGAAATATATTTCTTCAGTTGCCATTAAAAGCTAGAGCAGAAAAGGTCCCATTTAAATATAAAAGAAAAGGTGTAAGTACCTCAAGATCATCGCCTGTCACTTTCACTATATCTTCAACAAGAGCAACTGCCGCTGAATCTCCACAAAGATGGAGCTCATCAGCAGCAAGTCCCAGTAGTGCTCGTGTAAACGCATATCCCCTCGTCTTACATCCCACCATCTGAAAATGAGTTCCTAGAGTTAGAATTCTAGACAAAAGCTCATAAGGTGAAAAAGAAGCAAAGCCTACATATCTGTGGATTTGGTATGAATTTATACCGAGGCAAAAGGTGAAAAGATCGAAAGACGTTTAGCAACCGCAAAACGCATGATGGTTCCAATGTCTAGTCATATTTGAGTTAAATTAGCTCTCTTATGTTATTGATAGCCACAGGTATGAGATACTAAATTGATTTTATGTATTATCCATTAAATCGACATTCCACCGTGTGCACGATCTATTGCACTTTTAGTGAATTTACTTCAGGAGTCACACATTTCACGGCAAAACTGTCTCATGAACCAGTCAACAACATGCCTGAATTTCGTCAATAACGGCACATTGATAGTTTGCCGTAACATCAGCCATCTCAACTGTCATAGACTTGTGCTTTGCGCCTTCAACTTCCTCTCTCTCTTGTCCCGTAATCAAATCACAAGGAACTTTAGCTTTATTCATTCGTGTAGCCACTTCCCAGGCCAACAACCTCAAGGGACCACAGTATACACCTAAAGATTGTAAAATTATTCAGAAAAACAATAAATCTGGAGCAAATTTGCAAGTAATGCCTACATATCAATCTTGTAAATCAACAAATTCCCTACCCACAGAGAGGGCTATAAACACATTGCCTATGCAAATCTAAGAATTTAATTGAAAAGCCTCCCTCAACTCCCTGCATACAAGTCAACAATCACATTTCCAATTCTAACAAAATAAAGTCTCACATGCTTTAGACGTAGACTGGTTATCCACATATGTACTTGCAGCAAATGGCTTTTGCATGAGAACCACATGATAACCTCTGTTAAAATTGGCTGAAAGAGTGAAACTTACTATATACAAAGTGGTGCCAACTTGTTTTAAAAATTCGGAAAGTTAGGTAGGTACTTTGAAAACCTGCCTTTCTATAGCGGGCAATTTGTGATTATTCCACTAATCAAAGTACTCTGAAACATATAGAAAAGCTTGCCTGACAAACTCAGCTCCAGTTGCTTCAGTGCAGAATGAGTTTTGCCACTGTTAGTAGGACCTACATGGAGAATGACCTTGCGCCTTTTCTTCCGTGCCACGGGTACCATGTATGAGGACGACTGGAAAATTGCACTTCTTCATAATGATGGAAATTAAAAAATTGCGAATGCATATTGAGGGAATTAGTTGAACAGCAAAGTTGAAGATCAACTTTTCAGTCAATGTTGCTTGACATACCATACACATATAAATGGACTAATTATTAGATATATCAATAAACATAACTTTCTGTAGCCCCAAAAAGCCATCGACCAAAAAAAGATTTATCCCATTACAAAAGTAGCTTCCTCACCTATTAAAATATATTATAGAACAATATGAAGACAGTGATGCATGGGACTGACAAAAGGAAAGGCAACATGAAACAAAGCACTGAATACCACTAAAACCACTAAGGAGAGTGAACTCGTGCATGAAGAAAGATGCACATGAAATCGTACGTTAGGTCCGTGAGATCCAACTTGTTGGAATTGTTGCTACTTCCACCTTTCAGGTCTGTGAAATCAAACTTTCTGGAGCTGCCGCAGCTTCCATAGTGCCTTTTCGTCTTAAATACCCCAGTTCCACACCCGCCCTTCAACTCCAGCCACAGCCAAAGCGACTCCACATTATCTACCAACAGAAACACCATACCAAAGTTGCAAGGACAATCAAATTCAAGTGTCTTCATAAAGTTTGATGCAAGGACAACGTTTTTTTTTCCTTCTTGGAAGTGAATACAGAACAAAATCTGTAATGTATCGATGTTGACAATGACAGCCTATGGTCTCCTGTTGTACAGTGCTCACATAACCTCATTTCACAGGAAATGGCACTAGAATACCTTGTGATTCTTGCATTTCTATGATATTCGTGTACAATAGTTTTTTACAATCGTCCACAAGTAATGTTTACAATGCTAATTGTCATCTAAAACCATAATGATCCATAAATATCTACTCACGAATGTGACAATCAGCAATATCTTTGAATGCCCGAAACAAGTATTGACACACATATACTTCAGTTATATTGAATAACAAAAATCTCAGTCGATGGAGTTTTGGAAAGAACATAGTTAGCCCATACCAGCAAACTAAAATACTGAAACAGGATATCAGCAATGCCAAGACATTGAGCAAAGTACCGGACTTCGAAGACTGGTCTACCCAATCATCTACCCAATTATAAGAACTACATATATTTTGGTGGAAATCCATATGCATTTAAAATTGGTCACCTCTCTCGTCACAATACCCAAAAAAAAAAAATGTACGTTTGGTAAACAAGATCCTTCTTCTCCCAAGTCACCTGAAGTTACTGAGAAGCTAGAAATCCAGCATAGAATTAATACATTACCCATTTCTCGACAGATGACCAAACAATTCAATACCATATGGATAAAACAGAAACTCACTGGCCCAAAAAAAAAAAAAAAAATAGTCCCTCGGTTGAAGTCCTCTGCCTCAACAGATGCATCCTCAGCTCAGCAATCCCAACCAGAAAATCCCACAAAAAATAAAAATAAAAACAAAAACAAAGAGAGAGCAAAAGCACTTTAATCTGAGCCTCAATCCATTAACCAATGAAGCAACAACAGAGACACAAAACAATGAAGAATTGGGTTAGAACACGGGCTCAAGGTCAGACCTTTGACAAATGGAGAGACACCAAGAGCCGAGACTCGCCGCCGGAGCAACGCAGCAGCCATGGAAGGTCGCGGGAATCGCAGTTGGTGGCAATACAACTCGTGGGCTCGCGAGCTTACTCCATTTCACGGACGGGACGTCACGGAAACGAAACGGGTGTCGCCGATTCTTGAGGTTCGCACGGAATTTCAGCGTCGGAGAATGCGTGCGGAGAACTACTAAGAAGCGGTGGAAGAAGAAGAAGAAGAAGAAGAAGAAGAAGAAGAAGAAGAAGACGTGCGCTTTACGCTCGCCGAAGTCGGCGGCAGCCCAAGCATGTGGGAGATCGCCGGACGATCAGCCGATTCGGGTGTAAACAATAATACAAGCCATCGAATATTGCCCCCAAGTTCTCTATTTATTTACGCAATATTTTTTAACTTTTTTTTTTTTTGTGACCAAGAAGCCGCGTACCCTACCAACACGGAGAGGCTCGAAAACTTGGGAACGGGTGAAACGGGGCAACATGTACTAACCATCATATACGTGCTATCGGGTAAGTCGCGACGTCCGGAAATCGAATTCCTCCCCTTGCGCTAGGGGGAGAAGCTCGTCGCCAACAGCGCCACTCAGTGGTGATTTATTTACGCAATATTGAGTCATTTGAATTATCGATATTTTTATTCATGTTCGCCCACCATTAGACAATGTGAGAATTAGGTAACGTGGTTGGTGAATGATCGTTAAATAATTCCACATTAGCACCTAAATGGTAGCCATGTGAAGTCTTAAAGAATTTGAATTCTTTTTGAAAAAGGTTAATGTCATGAAAAGCCTTAAACGGATACAAACTTACCGAAAATAATTTTTTTTTACCATTTAAAACTCTGAATTGATAAATTTCTAATAAATTAACATTCTATTAATTTTCATTAAATTTTTTATTTTAATTGTTAAGTTTAATGATACGTAATAATTTTTTTTTTATACAGCCCAACAGGCCCGGGTAATGGGGTAAACCACAGGGCGACGCTAGCGGAGGACCTCCCATCCCGACGTCGCACTTAATCCCGTGCTATCAACGGGATTCGAACTCTCTCTTCGAAAAGAATCATGAGAAAGACTTATTCATTACCCAGCTTCTGCACGGTGGTCATGACACGTAACGGTTGGCATATGTATCAATTCAAAATTCTTTTCCTCTATTTGTTATGAATATATCAATTTGCCAGGAAGGCTGGTGGGCCATTTGGTGACATACCCAGTTGGCATATGTATCAATTCAAAAAGTTTGCGAATTTTTGTGTTATTTATCTAATTTATTGAAAATTTTCGTGAATTTTTGTGATATTTATCTAATTTATTGAAAATTAATGGAAGGTAAATTTTTCAAAAAATTTGTCATAGGTGTTGGGTCAAAAACTTAATCTTGAGTAAAATTGTTTTGAGTTTTTCATGACATTAACTCCTTATAATTATTTTTTTGGAATGAAGTTAGGAAAAAGAAATTAAAAATTCATCGTTTCGGGCCTCTGGTGAAGGATAGAACAACCCACGAGAATTCGTACGGCGGAAGAAAAGGCGCAATGACTTTCAAAATTCTCCTTCGCTGGTCCGTCGACATACTATAAAACTTAGAATTAGGTCGTTAGGGTGTAATAATAACTAGTAAATGATGAAATTCAGACCAATCGCACCAGACATCAACTTCAGAAACTGCAATAACACGAAAAAGAAGAAGAAGAAGAAGAAGTTACCTGTCTAATTCCAATTCAAAACTTTTTATCTCATAAAAAGTTAAATTTAGGTTAGATTTTAGTTTTGGTCAACAAAAAAAAATGGTCTTATTAAAAGCACAAAATTTACTTCAAATCTAAATTCTAGCCTAAACTCTTTTTTGTGACATAAGTTTGGGCCCGATTTAGGTATTGATAGAAAGTAGTGCTTTTTGAGGAGACCAAATAAAGTTTTGGTTAGTTTTAACACCCGGAGCTAAAGTTGGTGCTTTTTCATTACACAAAAGAAAATTATCACTAAAATCACCATATAATCTAAAGTTTGCTTTTTAAGTAGAGCAAAAAAAAAAAAAAATGTTTAGGTAAAAAATGGAGATTCAAACTAAAGTTAGGATATCTCTTTTTTTTTTTTTTTTTTTTTTTTTTTCGATATTCTGGTTCACAGAAAACATGAGTCACCACCACCATTTCTGCTCCAGTGGGTTCCTTTCCAAAAGGCATGACGATGCAAATGATTCGAACTCCAAACCTCTCTGAAAAAAACAAGCTCAACCACTACATCGCCACCACGGGTGATTAAAGTTAGGATATGTTTGTTTGGGAAAAAGTGAGAATTAATTTTCGGACTTTCATCTATTTGGCTCAAAAAAATGAATAGTCTACCAAAAATGCTTTCCAATCAATGAAAATATTCATTGATAAATTTAAGAAAATGATATGAAAACACTTGTTGGAATTGCTCATCTCGAATATTTTAATATTTTAATTTATGTCCTCATAAATGGACGTAGTTGATGTCATGGCATGGACAGAGCAGAAACATACACTAGGATGATGTCAATAGCATAACACCATGAATAGCAAGAGAAGAAACAGAGCATTGTGCAGCAGCTCTGCGGGCTTGTCTTCTCCATCTGATGTCTCACCACTTGGCTCTTCGAATGCGTCGAATTTCTCCGCACTGTTTTGATCTGCGGTCGAATTTTGGCACAGTGTGACATTTGCAGAGTTGGCTTCCCCAGAAGCAGGAGGTAGTTCGCCGATGTTCGGTGTGATCGGTGGAAACACCGGTGGCAGAGCACGATCTGCGATTGGAAGGAAAAAGGAGTGAAATTTCTGTAGCCTTTGCTAGAAAGAAGGGAAGAAATTAGACATTTCCTTTTCTCTGTAGAACTGTAGTTTATTTAGTAAGTTGTATTATTGTTTTAGGGAATGAGAAAGATTTCAAAGCAGAACATTGCTTCTGCATCACTAGCAATTCTCATGCTTGACTGGTTTAATTCAATCCATGGTGTCGCGTTGCCAGCTTTCGTACAAGAATCATATCATACATGAACGTTACATCAGTTTTAGCTAGGCAGCAGCGTGAAGAAGTTTACCTTGACAAAGGGCCAGAGGAGGTATCGATACATAGCAGTTCGATGACAGCAACAGGAATGCATTCCCGTGGAGCGGTTCGGAGGATTTGAACAGGGAGCAGAAGCAGTCAAATCCTTCCCGAATCACTGCATTAAGGGCGATGCAGCATGTTTCTATGGAGCCCTCGTCTTGCTTCAAGCATTGCTTGAGGCTTATTTCCTCCACATGACAGCCTTGAAATGGCGCTATACATTGCGTCGAACACAGCATAAGAGCTAGACAAAGAGGCAACTTGAAGAAACTTAGGCAGCTCGAGACCATGACGTTCGTCGTTTTCTTCAATTCAAGTTGCTGTAAATTTTCATTACCTTCACAAGTTTATGAACATAGGCAATGCAAGTTCTCTGATCAGGAGGGGCGATTCGCATGCTCGGGCAGGCGCTTGTGCTATTCCCATAATGCCCCGGTCATATTCACAATGGCATGATCTAAATGGAACAATTAATGGTGACTTCTTCGTCTATAATCGTCGAATATTATCTTGAAGGGTGGGGAGGGAAAACCGGCATATACCACAATGATCTCGCAATGATCAGAGCGTGAAGTCGTGAAGGCATGATCAACTTTTCTCCCTCAACTGCTAGGGAGGTTGAGTTTTGTGACAGGAGCATGCTGCATTCGTGAAAGCGTGAACCTCAAATGGCTGCAGAACTCTCAGTTGTTTCACACTTAGGGATCTCATCCTTCTAACAGAAAACAGGTCTAGACCACATCGAACTCTTTTTTCTGCTAAACAAGATACATTCGCAAGTTTTGGAACGAATTCGTGAATGTACTCTTTGTACGAAACCATTTGTAAATTTCTAGCAATCAGATTCAGGCCGTTGCTTTTGGGCAAGGATCAGCATCTTCTTTGCTTCTATGATTAATATCCTCCAGCTTAAGCCTGAGCTCTTCAAGCAGTATAAAAGAAACTATAATTTTATTCCCACTCTCATCACAGCATTACAAAGCAAGTATAGTCTTATCCCATAAAAAATAGCCAAACGAGACTCTCGCCCGGTATCCTGAAAAGCCCTACCACAATAGTCACACCCCAAAGAATCACCACAGATAATTCTAAAAAAAGAAATTTTAATACAGTATCAAGTAGACAATCCGATCTTTAATCAGTAGTACTTCAAGAAAGCGGATGCCAATGTGACTAGCAGCAGAGCCGGTGAGAAAACACTGGATGGGCTAGCAGCCGATGGATTTACACCGGAGCGGCTCCCAGTGGTTGTCGTCGGAGTCACTGAAGTGACACCTGGAGATGGCGGAGTCAAGAGTGGCGGCGTGTTGGATTCTGGGGCCAGAGCTGGCGAGTCGGGTTGAGGATCTGTGGACCCTGGTGCACAAAATCAAGAAAACTAAGACATGCAGCCGAAAGCTACAAAATCTGATACCATTTGTTCATTGATTTCAGACAGGTGTGGCTGGTTTGAGTATTGGTTACCTAGAGGACTGCCTGCTGGAGAGGATGAGGGAGAGAGAATCGGTCCAAGCGTAGCGGGACCTGAAAATCGATGAGAAGAGTTAATTAGGCAACGATTCAATTGATTGCTTTTGCAAGTTCTCTTCTCTTGTGATAATTGATGACAAATCCTTAAAAAGAGTTTGCTTTTGGCTTCCTGAAAATTCAATCTACTATTCCATATCGCTTATACTGGGTTTACATGCTCTTTAACATTCTTCCATTCCTGAAATGTCTCGTGTTAACATCCTTGTGAACGGTTTCATTTGGCGGTCGAGATGGTGCAGCAATTCATAGTCGAAAAGAAATAGCAAGATATCATGTCAAATTCATGCTTTAAGGTTAACGAATCAATCTTCTAACGACTATGAAAACTGCAGAAGCACAAGGACTAAAGGCGAAAGGCCGGTACCTGGAGCAGGAAGAGGCGCACCCGTAGCTGCAAGTTACAATGAAATGAAGAACATTAAATGGATTAAGTCTAGTACAACACTAAGGAAGATCCGATCATATGAGTAGACAATAAGTGTAAGTGACACCAAAATTAGTAGGACTAGCATACCTTTGCACTGGAGAGGCACACTGGGCATGTTGCAGGCGCGGGGGAGCGAGATGGCGAGGGTCCGGTTGATGGGCATCTGGAATGGAATGCCACCGCCCACGATGAGGCACAGGCAGCCCATCCCGCCGCTCGTGAGCGACTTGAGCGAGCTACAACATGACGAGGTCGGCGATGTGCCATTGAGGCTGCTGTTGGTGACGAAATTCAGGCATGGCGTGAAGCTCGAGATCATGGAGGGAGTGCATGGGGTGGTGATCTGGCCACGCACCGGGATGGTGGTGATCGAGAGCGCGATGGCCATGGCGAGGAGGGGAAGAGAGAGCGAGAGAGGCCTGAAATGCTTCATTTTCGTCAAATCTTGGAGACAGAGGAGTGTAGGGAAAACCGTGCTTGTTGGAGAAGAAAGCTGAGAAGATTTTGTAGGAGTTGAGAATGGGATGTTCCTTGGTGATGAGGGAAGGGAAAGATGGTGAATGGTATTTATAGGTATTGAGAAGTGGAGAAAAGTATGGCAGGAACATAAGAGAATCATTAAAAAAGAAAAAAAAAAAGATTGGGTTGAGTATGTTGGGAAAATGAAGTTGGTGTTGGAGTTAAACTACCTTAACTAACTTTTAGCTTGCAGAGTACAGGTGTAAGAACTCGTGACAAGATTGGTGGATTGGCATGTCTCCCTGTGGACCCCATTTTGACCTATCTTTTGTTGGTAAGAGGGGCCCTTGCTTGCGTGTCACTTGCTTATTGGCTACCTTTCAAGGATTAGAGATTGTAGTTGTGCTAACAAGGGACCATGGGAGGGCGTTGACCTAGTGTTACCGTCCTTAACGAACTTGATTTAGAAAAGGAAGAATTTAAGGATTGAAGTTTTGAATGATCTAGAGCACATAGAGGTTTTGTGCGTGATACTCTTGAAGATTATTGGACCAGCGAGATTCATGCCACGTCACAATCCTTATGTTAGATGACTTCACGTATAAAGGCTTAAGGCTAATCTAATTCAATAATTTCTGGATCTAAGTATACGGCTCTAAGAAGGGACATATTCAAAATCTTGAATCGGGAATGAGGAAAACCTTATGTTAGGACTATAGAGCACGATGAATTAATTTTGCATTATAACTCACAAGGATAAATAGTTTTCCAAAATTTTTACATAAAGATTGTGCAAAACGAGGCTTTTGCCAATCATGTAAGGTATCAAGTCAAATGAAGGGGCTCATGCAAGTGCCATTAGCTATGGTCGCTACTTAATTGGAGCACATATTAGTATGGTGGTCTAGGCAAACGTTTCTCTTCTTGAACCTACATCCATCCAAGCAAGATCCCTTTTAGCAAGAAATCCAACATTTTTTAATCATGGATGGGCTAGGGTAAGGATTTTTAAGTCAAATACCTAATCCGACCCGTCTATTGATCACATCCAACGAGTGACTAGTACTTTGCTTGTGACTCGTAATTTCTCCTAGCCAAAAAGACTACTTGAATTGGCAATCAAATTTGTTATGATAAACCAAATTGATTCTCTTGCTTGCATGAGCCACTCTTCAATATGTCACAGCTCACCAATCAGGAGTTCCTAGTCATCTGGAGAGATAAATCAAAGCACGGTGGCAATACAAATTTTCATATCTGAACGATTAATTCTTTTAAAACAACTTCATCCCTTGACCACGCAGGTCCAGCTCATCCTGCTCATTACTTCTTGGTGCAAGTTTCCTCAGCTTTGAACTCGTTTCCATTACAAATAAAAAGTACACCAAATCGGTTGAAACCAATTGGTTAGTAGTTGGCCACCTGAAGAACCAAATAGATTCCCATTCGCAAAAGGAACCAAACACATGGACTTGCTCCTGCGTATGCCCAAAAAACATGGTCCTGTCCCTAACATACTATGTTTATGACCAAAATCATGAAAGCAAACAGGTTTCTGATAACCAGAAAAGATCCCATGGAAGTAGTAGGAGCAGTTGGTGACCCAAATCAATAATACCTGTAACTCTCCCCTCTCTCAAATTTCCCCTACATAAAGCCAAACCAGTTGCTCTCTTTCTCCTCACACCACTGAACTCAACTCACAATCCAGGACTTGCAAGTTACATCCAAAATTTCCCTATACACACATCTTTTGGCATCAGCCCATAATTGGAAGCAGGGAAGATCATCCTATGGCGCAGACTAGGATGCAAATTGTGGCTCTGGTCTTGGCCATGGTGGCTGCAGGTGCGGTGGCTCAGTCGTCAAGCTGCACAAATGCGCTGATCAGCATGTCGCCATGCCTCAACTACATCACGGGCAACTCCTCGGCCCCGTCCTCGAGCTGCTGCTCGCAGCTCGCCAACGTGGTCCGCTCAGAGCCGCAGTGCCTGTGCCAGGTCCTCAACGGGGGCGGCTCTTCCCTTGGCATCAGCATCAACCAGACCCGCGCCCTGTCCGTGCCCAGCGCTTGCAACATTCAGACTCAATCGACCAGCCGTTGCAACGGTGAGTGTGCGTGCGCATGGAAAAACATCGAAACTGATATTTCTCATTTCCGGCTCCAATTTTTTGATCTAGCTCTTACCTTTTGTACTAATTGAATTTATTTGCAGTTGCTTCGCCCGCCGGATCTCCTGCCGGAACTCCTGATACCCCAAATGCAGTTCCTGCAGGTACACTCATCATTCTTTGTCGTTGAACAATTTATCAATTCAAGTGTTTCGGTTAGTTAGGCACGACTTCTATACACAAGCTAGGAGTGAGCATATAGAACCACCCAAACCTGACCGAATGGGCCAGTTTTGGGCAGTTTTAGGGGACATCGGTCCTGATCCAAGTGATTTTTGATCCAATTCCTGGTCTTTAGATAGAGATTGGACTATCTAGACCAGGCCGATTAATTTTTTCTATATATTTAGTTTCTTAAAGAAGTAAAATGTAAACCTAAACCTTTATCTCCTCTCACGTCTCGCTTATTCTAGATGATGAAGCACATCTTTGTTTCTTTCATATTGTTGCATCGATTCATCCAACTTGCTCCTTTTGTCTCTTGCTTCTTTCCTTATTTTACTTTCTTTCCTTTTCGGCAAAGATTCACCAAATTTACCTCCCTCGCTTACTTGCATCTTCCTTAAATCTGTGAGTCCATCATTTATGGAAAAGAATCCACAAATCCTCCTCTCTTTTTTAAGCGTGCCCCTACAATCACCACCCCATCATCTCTCAGTCTTCCTCTCAGTCTTCTTCACAAATTTTGGACGAAATCCCAATTTCAAATTGCGACATGAATTGGCAGTTCAATTAATTCAAAACTTTTGGCTCAGATATGTGAATACTTTGGTTTTATTGGATCACCTAGGAACCAGACTGGTCAGTCTAGTCCGGTCCCAGGACCAAGTGATTCGGTTCCAAAAACAAGGAACCGGTCCTCTTGGTCCAAATCCCATTTCCTAGTCGGGAACTGATCACCCCGACACAAGCAATAGAACTCAGCTTGGTAGGTTACGAAGAAATGAATAATAAAATGTTACTTTACTTGCTAATCACCCCGACCCTCATGATTTTCTCTTCTATCAATTTCGATCACAATTTGGCTGTGGATGTTCGTCTTGTTGATTAGAGACATTCCCCATTTATTTTCGCAGATTCTGGAACGAAAGTCACACCATCGACTCAACAAGACGGCACATCAGCAGGAAGCATTGCCGAGTTGTCGATTCCGCTTCTCGTCGTCCTTCTCCTCGCAGCATCATATGCCTGAACAAATACAAGAACAAATATTTCCTGCTTCCTTTCATCATCAGAATGTATACATTCATCTTTGTTTTTTCTCATTTAGCTCGAGTGGCACATGTATTATTACATAATAATTCATGATCTTAGAGGTATAGAATACGTATTTATGTGGTGAATTTCTATCTAATAACAGGAGTTTTTAAGATTACAAATGGGGCTCTTGGCATGATTTTCAGCTTGAGGATGACTTATTTCATCTGAGTGAAAACTCTACTTCTAAACAGATCGATCAGAAGAACATTCAATAGCAAGTGGAGATGGAAGTTGAGATTAACTTGTTTTTCGACGAAATTATATCGTATAAACTCGAGTACTGAATTAAAGGTTTAAAAAAAAAAACAGAAGATGAATTTTGGCATGCTGATTAATTGTGACGGAAAAATTTCACCAATTTTGGACAATTTAGTATCACCTAACTCCGACAAAAGAACTTGGAACACCTTCTTGTCCTTGTGAATGGGGATATATTTCCCCTAGACCAAGTCCATGGGAATCGAATCGAGCCAAGATTTTGCCCCAACAATGGTGATGCTTGACTCTAGCCCCTCAGCATGCAGCAACTTTCGACAGATGAATTATTAGAAAAAAAAAAGGCGGTTCTTCTATCGTATTAGCAATTATATGCTCCCTATCATGATCTAATCCTGATAAATTCATGGACAGAGTGGTTGGTTCAAGGCTACACGCAATTGCAGATTACCTAATCAGCATCTGCCGCAACACATAATTCTCGAATTGAATTGGTAACCTAATCTCTTGCAGACAGCCAAAATTAATCTATACAGATTAGGCAAAACTTAGAATTTTTTAACAGAAGAGTGAATCCAATGAAAAGACTCTGAACAGTATGATCACCATCAGTTTCATCCAGGAGAGACACTAACTTTAATGATCATCACTAGAGAGAAGGCTAAACGTGACCAGGTCTCTGGCTCTTCCCTTCAGGACAATATACTTCCTCAGAACACCCTCCGTCCTAAATCCAGCCTTCTCCTGCACTCTGATTGACCCCACATTCTCAACATCAACAAGTGCCTGAAGCCTCAACAGCTCCGGCCAATCTTGGAAAATCGCTGCCGCCGCCATCTTCACTGCCCACATCATGATTCCCTGTCCCTAGTACGCCGAGGCAAGGACATAGCCGATCTCAGCTGTCGACTCGTGGTCGTCCCCTACTGATGCCACCGGCCTCATGGAAACGGAGCCGACCGGATGGTCATCAAGGCAGATGGCTCTATACCACGGGTGAGGGAGGACGGTGTTCGTGATGTGTCTGATTCCTTCTTCTTTGCTGGTGAAAGTGTCCCAAGTGCAAAATCGGCTCACTCTGTTGTCGGTTGCCCACGCCATGAAGCTGTTGATGTCCGAAAGGTCCATTGG
This sequence comes from Eucalyptus grandis, assembly GCF_016545825.1. NCBI lineage: Eukaryota > Viridiplantae > Streptophyta > Magnoliopsida > Myrtales > Myrtaceae > Eucalyptus > Eucalyptus grandis. The sequence continues at coordinate 14,948,393 of NC_052613.1, forward strand.
ACGAAGAGCGATGTCGGAGAATTCGGCGACAGTCATGGGTAAGGTAAGGAGGAGTGAGGGATGTCCCTTTTACATTGATGTTACTGTAGCATTACTTGGGAAACGCCTTCATCCTTCTACCTTCTTCAGAAGATCTGATGTTTATGGTCAAATTCTCATCGCTAGGAAATTTGCATGTTTGCGTAGAAGGCATGTAACAATATGCTGATTGTGGCCGCCATGGTTGACTCTTCTCTAACGAATCCAGATTCAAAGTATCTTCCTATAGATTTTTAAGAAAAACTGCAATCTATGTCCTAATTGACCTTTCTGTTTTCTGTTTTCGCACCTGTAGCGTTGTTCTATAAAGTGACTTGATCAATGCGCTGGACGTTTCAAAGTAGTACAACGCCCAAGCTTGGAAAATAGTGCAATTGATTCCAAAACTTGTCAAATTAATGTAAACAAAAATTTCTGTTACTAACTTTTTTTCCTATTATATTGTTAGTGTACATGGCGCCGATGTGGCACAGAAAGAAAGGAAGATAAGAATTAGCAAATAAATAAAGAGCTTAATTTTTTTAGAAAAAGACAAGACCATGTCACTGATCTGCATCGCCATGAGCCTCATCAGGGTGTCGGCGAGGCTCGGCGAGGACTTGCAGGCCCTCGTCTGCATCACACGGTATGGGGAGAGCTGCAGCCGCTGCCCAAAGCACGGTGACTACTGCACAAAAAGATGAGGAAGGAAAGGAACATGGGGTTGCAAAATTCCATCCTTTCCCTTCTGATGGGTGCCTTTGCTTTTGTGCTTGGAGCATATTTGGTCAGGTATGATCCAAGGCATTTGCTTACGAACCATAATCCTCAAAATTGTCACTTCAATTACCAACTAGAACAGAGAGGTTGGTGATCCGTACTCTAGGCACATTTTCTTTCTCAAGTTAGTGCCCATGATGATCTTGACTTTCATACTGTTCTATGTATCCCATTCTTTGGCAGGTGGAGAAGTGGGGAGGATCTGCAGGTGAGCACAACCTGTTGGAACGCTGCGAATCATGGAGGAGACAATGGGTGGTACTGATACAAACAACAGCGTAGCAGCAACATGTTTCTGGTCAAGTTGACGTTGTCCTTGTGCCGAAAAGCTGGCGAAAAAGATGTCTAAGGCCACGTTTTTATCCGAAGCGACTTTCGCCCACTCGACTGTGATTCAGCAAGTAGTCGTCTTAACTTCAGAATCCATTTGTGGGACAGAAACATGAAAGGAATGATGCAGCTGAATTAGCATTTTGATAGATTGTTTTGTATTTGATGGCGGTTGTACACCCAGTTTTGTCATTAGACTGGCTTTCTCAATTGGGTTTCAAGTTTCATATGGAATCTCTTTAGAGACTATCAGTTTTTGGGTAATGAGTCGATGTTACAATGTTCGGACGATTAACGACATGATCAGTTCTCACTTCTTGGTGCAATTCTTAGCATATTGCATTGCAGAACATTCTCCTCCATGTCGCCCAAACTGTATATAGCGCGAAATTTGTAAGGAGAGGAAGTGCTTTCTAAGAAAATGGTTGGTTTAGAAGAAAAAGAGTTATTTATATCTTGTTTCTTTTTTGATTTTTTATTAAACTTTTTATTGTTTCGAATTTTGAATTTCACTTAATTGTGGTACGGGGGAAAATAACATTCGGGGAAAGATGTCAAAGATGTCATTTTGGGTATTGGTTCACACTTGAGTTAACAAAACAGTCATATAAGAGGACTTCATTATACAAATTTGATAAGTTTCAGAACTTAATTGTATAATCAGAAAATTTTTATACTCAATTGCACTTTATAATAAATTTTAAAACTTTCGGTGCCCTTATTTACAAGATTATGAGTAATTGTGTTGCGTTGCGACGGATTCTATTATTCACGGAAGTGGATTTTTGTCAAATGATTCAACTTATCTAATCATGTATTCTCACGATTTGCAGTGGATTAGGGATAATTACATCATGCCCCCTAACTTTCTGGAATTGTGGCACTTTGCCCCAATATCTCAGTTTTCGCAATATTCACCCTGACATTTTCTTCTACCTATAACCTCACTCTACGCACACGTCCCCTAACACGGGCAGGTTGCTACCCAAACAGCTACAAGTTTACACCATTGTCCATCGAATTTTTTACGGTGTCCAACACTCGATCATTTAGAAGGTATAGATTGGAGATTTGAGGAGAAGCCGGTGGGGTGCCACTAAAGAGTAAAGAGGCCCTTGCCATACTAGTTACCCCATTTATCATGAAATTGAGATATAAAAGACAAATTGGTTGTCTTAGGTTAGGATCCTCAACATTAGAAAGCCAATTTTTTGTAGGCTAGTCCGACGATTTATTCTAAAGAAACATAAAAAAAATTACTCACTGATTTGAGCATTGGGTTTTAATGTAAAATTACTCACTGAAATGCACCAGTGTCAGGAACCACACACTCTTTTTTTTTTTTTGCTCAAATTGAAATACCTAATTTCTAAAGTCACTAAAAATAAACTAAACCAACTTGTAGATTGACGATGACAACATTGTCACCAAGCACATCTATCGGGGCACAACCACTAAAGTGGCTTTTGAACGAAACCTAATATTGGCTCAAGCATATTTGTAATTCAAGTGGGTATATTCAGAATGGGCTTTCGACCTCAAAGGATTAGTATAGCTACTCTATCTCAATCAAATGACTTTGGATCTTTCTCTACATCTTGAATATCTGTAACAGTGTATAGAACTCAATAACGTTCCATCCTAAACTTGAAGGGATGCTCCATAGCTTCAACTGCTACTACTTCCAACCAGCATCAGCTATGGATCAGGCCCATCATCATAAGGGACTCTTGGTATGGGCCTGGAGCATCGGGCCGGGTTGAACCTCCATGGGCCGTTCAATCCATAGCAGTTGACTGCAAAAAAACTTCTAGGGGGTTTTGGTCACCCTTTGTCCGAGAGAAGCAAACCGAGCCGCAGATTGGGTCCTAAAGGCTCATCGGCATGACTTGGCTACGAATTGGCTGTCTCATATTTCCCATTGTCGTTTAGATATATTTTGTAGTGACTTGGGACCTAATGGGGACTGGAAGAAGGGATGCTATTGGTGCCGGACTTGGTCCTTTCTAGTCTGGTTGGATAAGCCAGACTTTTACTAGACACGAAATCTGGCCTTAGGGACCAGACAACGCCAGACGAAGATGTTTTTGGGCCCAAGAAACCGTAGGTTGATTTGGTTTTGTTTGGACCCATTGAATCTCAACACAGATAGCTAGACAAATTTACAGGTACTCTTTTCTTCATAATTTATATATGTAAATTACAAAATTGTTTATTATACACTTCTGATACACTGATTAACTTAGTGGACACGAAAATTGCATTGCCACACTTAAAAAAAATTTCAGCGATTGGGTGGCCATGAATGACGTCCAATCTGTTCTAGAGATTTGAGAAAAGTCAAGCCTTGGTGGCTACAAAATTTGCTGCTAAAGAGTCAAACCCTCGTCAAATGATCTAGTTTATTTCCTGCGAACGAAATAAATCAAGTCGATATGAGGAATGAATGAAATCCTTACAAAAATTAGGACAAAGGCTTTGACCTGACGTAGTTGCAAGGACGATACAAGGATAATGAGTTAATGACTAGAGAGTGATCATCACTTTGTTCACTTTTGTTCATTGAGTAAGTATTTGTAACCAAAGAAGCGTATCAATTCAATTAATTGCGGGCTTGATGAATTGTCATTTGATGGAAACCGTCGGATGTAAACTTCATTTGAGTCACTAACCCCGTTGTTTCCATTGCCAGTTGGTCTTGGGTGATTGTGGTGCATGTGAGCCCAAGTCACATGCATCATTAGATCATATCGGTCTCGTGAGAGTAATTTCATACTACAGTGAAGGAGGGAATGTCAATCCTAAACTAATTAAAATTTCAAAACAAATCACTACGAAGTTTTTGTTCTTTTCATATAATCTATTGCAAGCACTTAAGTTGTTCATTCAAATCCCATCAACAATGTACAAATTACTTTTAAAAGTTACTTGTATAGATCAACAGTTTGGAGTTAGCTCATTCATAAAACTAATAGGGTTTTTTCATAGACCTCTAGGTATCACAATTTCCACGCCCACTCTCTGGATTATAAAATAAATCAAGTAGAGAATAGTCATCTAATAGTAAAACTCACAATTACGTACTTGCTAAGGGGAAAAGAGAAACATTCTAAGTGGACGATGTTTTTATTCTTCAAGGGCTAATCTTTCCGCGTAATGGAAACCATAAGTATCGTCTTTGCCGCTATTTGTCTCACTTTTTGACCTAGGTTGCACCCCCACTATCTTTTGCTGTCAATCCAATAATAAACCCTTTGAAACTCTATTTCCCCCCACTTTACGCCGGCATAAACGGGAAGCCTTTTAAATTCGACCACTTCGAGTCCCTTTCATAGTCCCTTTCAAGTTATTATGATAAAAGGAACGTGCCCATGTTTTTTCCATTAAGATCTTGATTCGCTCCTCTATCTTTTTGACAAATTATGGCAACTTCACCACAAAAAATATTAAGAAAGATTTATTTTACTTCCATTTTCCCCCTTGGTGATGTTCAAAAAGCACAATAAAACAGGCTTGAAATTTTTCCTTAGCGTGTCCATCCTATATTACCTTTATAAACGTGTCATGGAATAGTACTATCCATTACGAGCTGAAGGCATTATCAAAAGGTTTTCCCGTCGATTTTCTTGACCATCCGTCATGTTCCAAGTGCGGTGCTTGCAATTCATTGGACAATGTATGGGAGTATACTTTAAAAGCAATAACATAACCGATGCTCATTTTTATGTTGACTCTTCAATGTTAAGAAATGAAAGTTATGGGGAGCAAGGATCTTGTCTATTTCACCTGGTCAAGCTAATTCTAAATAATCATATAAGGTGGTAAATAATTGAGGGTGCACTAATTTAAGCATAGCATCACAAGTCCTCAACCATTTGATGGGTGACTTGAGATATGATAAACCCTCCGACTTAAATCAATATCACTCTTGTCAGTGTTGGTCATGTCGGCCAATGACATTCCCCATATTCGATGTGCCATCCTAATAGCTTACAAATCGCCACACCTTATCTAAGCTCTCTTGGTGCAATATCTCTTTTGCGACGATCACTCTCCTCTCTCGTCATATTGGACATCTTGATCTAATAAGTTCACAAATCACACATCTATTGGAGGGGATTTTTCCATGATACATTATGAACACCCAAATTCATTCTACATGGGTCAAGCCCCCCAAAAGAATTGCTCTGAGAGAGATCATAAATGAAATGAAAGAGAACTGCACTTATATTGAGTCAAAAGGAGGGGTTAGAGCCCCTACCTATAGCCAAATTTGTGTATTGAACGGGAATGCTCGAAAGAATATCATTTGCTTTGCCTAGTGCTGCGTAGGGATAATCGCAGGTCTAATTTGGTTCCAAATTGGACCAAGAGGATTGGTTCTCAATTTTGGGACCAGTTACATAGCAATTTTTTTTTTTAAAATTACTAGATTTGTTACTATTTTAGAGTTTATTGCTATTTTTTTTAAAATTAAACAAATACTTAAAAAATAGTCGGTTCGGTCTAACTCTCTCTCGAAACTTGGAATCGGACTGAAAATCACAATGAAACCGGGAACATGACCGATGCCCTAATGAATCGGACTACCAATTGGTTTGGTCCAATTCCCTATTTGGTCCATCGATATGCTCACCCCTAGCGTTACGTATGCCTGTGCTAGCTAGGGTGACCCAAGGTCTATGGCTTGATCGTGTAATGGGCACATGCATCCTAACCCGCAACCGTGCCTTAGCTAGATAGCTGTCATGACTACCATGTGGCAATCCCTATTGGTGGTGTCACCACTATCGACAATCAATAATTTATTTTTAATACAAAAATATAATAAATTAAAAAAAATTGAACCCAAATTTAATCTCTCATAACTTTTTTGTTTGATTTCTGATTGAGCCATTTTTCGCATCCACAAAAAAAGCTTATGACATGAAAATTGTGAAAATAAATTTTGATCTTTAAAAAAATTATCATGATTGTGAAGTTTCAAGTTATGCTCAATTATGAAAACTTAGATAATCATACCTGTGGGGCACTAACATTATGCTAATCATTACACTTTAAATGATTTTTAAAGTAATAAACAATTATGTATAACATATGTACTATTGCATCAATCATTTACTTACAATTCAATATTGCATTGGTTGTTTCAAAATAATGATGATTGGGGTATCATTATATAACAAATATAAGCAGATTAAGTTACAATTAATATACATTTGAAGTCTATTCAATGTAATATATTATTTGCAGAGTGAGTCGGAGGAAAGAGACAGGAGACTTGTAGAATCTATTACAGCTGTAATGAGGATTGCGTTTTAATGATTGTTACTGCAAGCAAATATTAAAACATACAGTCAATTTTTAATGAACTTAAAATATAAGTCATTACTATGGTTAAACTAGCCGCTTTTTGTGTATAAAAAAACTGCCGTTTGATTGATAGGAAAGGGAAGGATAATTCTTGAGCTTAGACAATTAACAAATAGGAGTTCTCTTAATTTTTCAAAGGAATAAATATTTACTCCTTTTATAGTCTCAGCAAACGTGGACCCCCGAAAAGAACTTAAATCTCATAAAACTTTTTCCAATGGACCCCATTTTTTTTTCTGTCAAACGTCTCCCATCACCAAATTAACCTCACCAAAGATGACGTGGACACAAGCAGGTGTCAAGTCAATGTGGGCCCCAGCTATGGGCCCCACAGGTTAGGAATGATTAGGATGTCATGGGTGACGTGGACACAAGCAAGTGGTGCCAAGTCAATATGGGGCCCAAGATCCATTGGGTGGATCTCGATTCGTCGCCAAACTCTCTATTCTTCTGCATGTTTTCTCTGGTCCTTGCTGACCTGCGAGGGGACACCTAAGAGAAGCTAAGCTCGCACAATCAAAGGCATCAATAATGAGCCAAAATAACATTATCAGATCATTAGTGAAGTGCCGACACGGGTGCCGCTTTGTCAATGTCGTAGGAGTTTTGTCCTAAGCATCAGTTATAGGGTCTATTAGTCTTTGTCCTAATAATGTGTGCTTACGTCAGGACAAAACTCTAAGCTATAGATCACACCCTATCTAGGTTAGGAATTTAGGCGCAAATTATTCCTAATATCGAAATTTTGACTTTACATTTGAACCACAGCTCTTCATATACATTTCAATGAATAGCTTATCGAAAGAGCGATCTGACTTAAAGTTTGCTATTAGATTGAATAATTTCGGGTAAAAAGTCAAGCTATGGTTGAGTGGTGTGCAACTGATGTTAAATGATAGACGAACCATGGTAAAAAAAATTCGACTCATTGGCTTGTAGAACGGAAAGAAATTGATCAAATTGATAGCACAATCAAAATTGGTGACTATAGTCACGGTTATTTACATGAAATTATAAAGAACCGAGTGGATGACTATGGATGTTTCTAATATAGGCGATAGAGATTAGTAAATAGGAACTTCATAAAACATCAAGATAGGTGAATGTATGGACACTTGGGTCACCGTAATATAGGGCATGGTTTCAAGACCTCATCATCACCCTTTTTTCAGCTAGATTCCGATAACATGGTAGGTAACCTCAAAGTTGGCCTAACTGATTGTGGCATTGAAAATTTTTAGTTTTGTAATCGAATGTCACATGTCAAATCCAACAAATTGCATGCAAATTGCTCTGTGTCATAGCCACTTACAAAAGATAGAGGTCTAGACTCAACTGGCTTATAGGATTTACAGGGTGCCTACTAGGGTTTTAGGTAGCCAAGTCTGTCTAACTGTGTCTTTAGATTACAAAAGAAAAATATTATTACAACAACAATTTCTAGATATTTACTTTATGAGTTAGCCTTATCTGAACCTATAAAATTGCTTGTCCCGAAAGCCACGGATCTTATATTGCATCGCTAACGAATGAGTCAAAAAGGCTAATCAGGATTATTGCTTGAATTATCATAGGAGCCTTCATCTAGAGAACTATTTTTCAGATGAATTGAATTTTCTGTAAATAACAGAGCATGAAAAAAGTCATAAATAGAAACCCCTTCAAGAGTAAATATATTTTATATATGTTTGCTGCTAACTTTGTTTCATTATTAGTATTATTGTTAAACATTGTAATCAATTAATATCATCGCTCTTTAATAATATGTTACAAGACATTTTTAATCTTTTATTTAATTGATAATATTTTTAGGAAAATAGTTTGTCTAACATGGTTGCAGGTAAGAATCAAGTATGAAGAAGGTATGAATACGCTGGAAGATAGAGCTGCAATGGAGGGAACAGTTTCGCAACCTAATCTAAATATATAACTTTAAGCTGAGTTTAGTCTCATTTTTTGGGCTTTTCATAATTATCCTCTAGCTGATTGATTACGCTTGAGCTCTTCCAAACTCATATATTGCATGACATATCCTTTAATAAAAATCATAAAAGATTAAAAAAAAAAGCGCAAATTAACACATCTCATATAACTTCGGTTTCATCCACTTGCCTTGTGTTACACAGTAATCATCCAATTTCTTCTTTCAATACCCACCTCGCTTCACGTTGGCGTGTAGCACGTCCTCAACACCGGTCGGTTGATAAACTCACAGCTAAAGAAATTTACTCAGTTGACCTTTAAATTTTTACAGTGTCTTAACACTTGATCATTTTGAAGTGGGGGAAATAATGGAAGCAAAAAAAAAAAAAAAAAAAAAGCGAGAGACCAATTTCCATACTTCTCTCTCAAACATTTGAAGGTATAGAGAAGAGATACGAGGAGGAGCAAGTGAAGCCACGAAAGAGTGAAGACGCTCTTGCCATATTAATTACCTATCTTTCATAAAATTGAGGGGAAAAACAAAAGAAGACAAATTGGATGTCTTAGGTTAGGATTCTCAACATTAGTAAGCCAATTTTTGCAAACCAGTCTCACCATTTATTTTAAATAAAACATAAAGATACATACTGATGCCTGATTTAAGCATCGAGTTTTAGTGTCGATTTTTTTTAAAAAAATCTTTATTGACATTTAATTGAGTTTGGCCTAAAAAAATTATATTTGAATTATCCAACGGCTCCAGTATCGATCAATATCACTCAAAGGACGTGTTTTAGATGAACCAGGAGCTTAGCCTAAGCAACGAAGGGGGGAATGGGGAAGGCCGGCGACTACCTGAGAGGGAAGCTGTCTACGAAGCTTTTCCCCTTGACGGAAAAGCACTTAACAAACTCAAATGCACCAAACTTGTCCTTTAAACATGGAAGGGGAGGTGAGGGATTCGAATCTCCACTTTTTCAGAAGGGATTGCGGTGGGGACAATTTAGTTTCAAGTTTGGGTTTCGACTCTCACGCCTTATAAGAAGGCGGGACAAAAGTATGAGAGCAAAAGTTAGAATAGACGTAAAGTAGGATTGACAAAAAAAAAAAAACTCAAATGCACTAATTTTAGAAATCAGATGTTTATTTTTATTTTTATTTTTATTTTTTACTGCTAGTTTCTAAAGACATTGAATATAAACTTTAAACAACTTGCGGGTTAGCGATGATGACATCATCATCGTGCACACTGATTAGAGCACATCAACAAAGCGGCTTTTAAATGAGACCCACTACCAGCTAAGAGGCAATTGCTACTCAAATGGGTGTACCTGGAATGGGCTTACGATCTCTACAAGGATACGCTTGAACTACTCGACCTCGATCAAGTGACTTTTCATATCTCTCTACGTCTTGTGTATCCGTAACAGGATATTAGAATTCAATAGCGATCCTTGTTAAACTTGAACGGCTGCTCATCATCACAAGGGCCCCTCGGTATGGGCTTGGAGCATCGGCCTTGCTGCTGGTGTCAAATTTGGTCCCTTTCGGTCTGGTCGGATGAGCCAGACTTTTACTAGACACAAAATCTGGCTTGAGGGCCGCCGGACATTGATGTTTTGGGCCCAAGAAACATAAGTTAGTTTGATCTTGTTTGGCCCCATTGAATCTCAACACAAATAGCTAGAAAAATTTATAGGTACTCCTTTGTTCATGATTTATATACATACCTAAAAATTTCTTCAGTAATTGGGTGGCCATGAAAGACGTCCAATCTCTTGTCGAGATTTGCGAAAAGTCTTGGTGGCTATTAAACTTGCTGCCAAAGCTTTTAATAATCCTTGCTAATAGTCAAGTCCTCGTCAAATGATTTTAATTTATTTTCATGTCAACGAAGAGAATCTAGTTGATGAAAGAAATGCATAGAATCGTTGTAAGAATTAGGACAAAGGTGTTGATCTATCTAATGGTAGTTGCAATCTGTGACCTTGGCGATGCAAGGATGACAAAGCTGATAACTGGAGAGTGACCATCACTTCGTCCCCCTTTATTGAATGAGTGAGTATTTGTAATCAACGGATTGTACCAATTCAATAAATTGCAGGCCTAACACCTCTTCATTTGATGGAAACCATTTGACATCATTTTCATTGAAGTTACAAGCATTGTCATTCCCATTGAGAGCAAGTATTGGGTGATCGTTGCGCAAGTGAGGCCATATCATTAGATCATATCAGTCTTTTATAAAACTATTCTCACCTGACGGTATAAATATTGTTGTGAAAAGTTTGCGCATTTCAAAACAATGGAGGATAGGGCTAGAGTTATAAACCATCTTATTAAAACTTCAAACTCAAGACAAATCACAAGGAGTTTTGGTATCTATTGCAAGCACTCAATTAGTCTTGGTATATAAAATCTTGGGTTGGCGAGTTGATGGAACTAGTGGGAGAATTCCATTCAAGAACTAAAGTCCATTCATTCCAATTCCACCAATTGCATAAACATTTCTCAAAGTGCTTTGAGTCAAGGCCACCTATACAAGTCAAAGGTATAGACTTAATCAATTTATGAAACTTATTGGGTATTTCATAATCTTCTAAGTAACCGAATCTCCATACCCCTGCCCTTAGTTCATAAAAAAGAAAAACCATAAAACAATAAAGTAGCCATCATCTAGTAAAACTCACATCAAGTACTTGCTAGGAAAAAAAGGAATTTCCTAAGGGGACGATGATTTATGATCTTCGTGATCTAATCTTTGCACATAGTGGAAGACCATAAGATCCATCTTTGCCTCCACCTATCTCTCACTTTTTTTGCCTAGATTGCACACCCACTATCGTTTGTTCCCGATCCAAGTAGAAACTCACATTACGTCGGTATAAACAAGAGGCCCTCAGATTCGACCACTTTGAATCCCTTTCAAGTTGTTATCATGGAAGGAACGTACCCATGTTTTACCATAAAGATCTTGATTCACTCCTCCAGATCTTGATTCACTCCTCCACTATCTTTTGACAAATTTGGGCATCTTCACCACAAAAAATATTAAGAAAAAAGAAATTGTACTTTCTTACTTTTTCCTCTTTAGTGACGTTCAAAAAGCACAATAAAGGAGGGCTTGAAATTTCTCCAAAGTATGTCTATTTTATAATGCCTATGTAACATGTGTCGAGAACAGCAACTTCCACTACGAGCTGAAGGCATTGTCAAAAGGTTTTCCCGTCAATGTTCTTAACCATCCATCTCGTTCCAAAGTGCAATGTCTACAATTCAATGGACTGTATTTGGGAGTATACTTGAAAAAGCAACACGTTAACCAATGCTAACTTTGAATTGACTCTTCTATGTTAAGAAATAACAATTAAGGAGTGTCGAGATCTCATCTGTTTCACCTAGGCCAAGACGACTTTGGATCAATAAGATGATAAATAATTGAGGTCGATCTTCCATAAGCCTAACATCACAAGTTCTCAACGATCTAATGTGAGACTTGAGATGCTCTAAACTCTCCCACTTAAGCCAATAACGTCCTACTTAGTGTTGGCCTTACCGTCCAGCAATACTCTCCATAATCAATGTGTGATCTGAGATCCATTCTTATCCTCTCCACCATCCTAAAAGTCTCGAGGAGATGCATTGTGTCTAAGCTCTCTTGTTGGAACGATCACTCTCCTCTTCATCAAATTAGGCATGGACCTAGTAAGTCCATAAACCGCACAACTACTCGGGGGGTATTGCTTAGATTCCCCTTTCACAAGGGTCAAGCCCCCAAAAGAAATGCTCCGGAAGAGATTATAAATGAAATGAGAGAGAAATTCCCTTACGTTAAGTCAAAATGAGGGGTTAGAGGCCCTATCTATGGCCAAATTTTTGTATCAACTGGGACTGTTTGAAAGCACGTCCCTAATGATGTAAAGCAAAGGGAAAATGATGCAACCAATAAGAAGAATGATAGAAATTTAAAATAACACACCAGGAATCGCAATATGGACCTAGAATTGCATGAACAAATCCTGTGCTTGGCCTGGTGGTGCATAGGGCCCACATTGGTCGGTGCGGCCTAGTACCTATGGTTTGATCATGCAGTGTACACGTGCAACCCGGCCCGCAGACATGCCTCCGCTGGATGGGCGTTGTGACCACCATGTGGTAGTCGCCTGTTGGCAGGCGTTGCTACCATCGATGGTCGAGTATTTACTTTGGAAAAATATGAAATCTTATATATTTTCTAGAAAAATTGACCCTAAATTTTATCTCTCATAACATTTTTTGGGATTTCTGATTGACCCATTTTTTTGCGTCTATGGAAAGCTCATGGCCGGAGCTTTGTGAAAATGAAGTTCGAGCTATGAAAAATTATTGAGATCATGAATTTTCTGGAATCGAATGAAAAGGATGGTCGTGATAATGTCATACTTAATTATGAAATACATATAAGGCACTAATATTATGCTAATCATTAACTTTGAATCACTTTTAAAGTAATAAACAATTATGTACAATATATCTGTTATTAAGTTAAGTTGGGGTGTCATAATATTTCTGACAAAAGTAAATTAAGTTACAATTGATATGAATTTGAAGTATATTCGATGTATTCTAATATTGGCAAAGTAAGTGGGAGGAAAGAGAAATGGACATAAAAATCACTAATTTTTTTTCAAAGGGATAAAGATCACTCCTATTTTAGTCTCATAAAACCTTTTCCAATGGACACCATTTTTTGTCAAACGTCTCCCATCACCAAGTTATCCTCACTAGAGATGACGTGGACAGAAGCAGGTGCCAAGTCAATATGGCCTCCACAGGTTTGAACGATTAGGAGGCCATGGGATCATTCATTGGGTGTGGATCTTGACACACCACCACTATGATCTATTACACCCTGTACATTGCTCAACAGAGATGATGACTTGGACACAAGCAAGTGCCAAGTCAATGTGGGGCCCAAGATCCATTGGGTGGATCTTGATTCACCACCATACTCTATTCTTCTCTATCAATCATCAATGTTTTCTCAGGTCCTTGTGAGATGGCACCTAAGATAAGCTAGGCTCGCACAATCAAGACATGAGTAATGAGCCAAAACAACATCATCAGATCATTAATGAAATGCCAAACATGCAGACCCCACCACCTCCTATAAGAAAAAAAAAAAATTGGGGTTGTTTTGTCCATTTTCGCTGTAGCTTCGCCCTAAATGTGAATTAATAGGGTCTCCATAAGGCTGTCATTGTCCAAATAAGGCCTGCTTACGTCAAGACAAAACTCTAAACCAGACATCACGCCTTGTTCTAAGTTAGGAATTTAGGGCAAATTATTCCTGTGATCGAAATGAATCACATCTCTCTACTTATACTTTAATGAACAGTTTACCGAAGCCACCAACTCACTGAAAATGTACTATTAAAAATTTCAGGAAAAAGTCAAGTTTTAGTTGGGCGGTGTGCGGCCGAAATTAAATGATACATGGACTATGGAAAAAAGTAGTCGACACGTTGGCTTATAGAATGGAAACAAATTGGTCAAATTGATAGCGCAATGGATTTTAGTGACTATAGTCATAGTTATTTACGTGAAGTTATAAAGAACTTAGTGGATGACTAGGGAAATCGCTTTCCTAGGCTATAGAAATCAGCTGATAGGAACTTCATAAAACATTAAGACCAGTAAATTCAGGGAAACTTTGTTCATTATAATATAAGGCATGGTTTTAAGACCTGAGTCATCACCCTTCTTTTTTTAGCTAGAGTCCAATAACATGACAGGTAACCTCAAAGTTAGCGTGGCGTTGGGAATTTTTGGCTTTGTAATCGAAGGTTAAATATAAAATTAGCCAACTATGTCCAAATTACTCTGTCACATCCACCTGCAAAAGATAAATGCCTGAACTTAACCTGGGACTTGCAAGCGTCTCATGGGTTCAAAATACTATTGACTGATTTCCTCTCAAACTCTTGATTTAAAAATGTTCTATTTGGTTTAAATTATTTTCCAGGAGTCAGAAGCTTAGGATCCACCATTTGCGAATAAGTAAGAGAATGATTTGGGGAGTTTCAAGCTTCTAGAGTTTGATTTTGCTGATAAATAGGTTTGAAGCTTCTAGAGTTTGATCCTGCTGATAAATAGGTTTAGATATTTTAGATATGGGGATAAGGACACTACAAGTATTAAAACTTTTGTGCGGTGCTCACTTGAATAACGTAACTTATTTTTTTTCGATAACTAGAAACACGCAAGGAAATTATGGCATTTGTTGTGTCATTTTTCCTTTAGATTTCTTATCAAGATTATTAAGGGTGCATTTGGTTCAGTTTTCCAAATAAGCTTTTGACTTTAAAAAGCCTCTTGAGGAAATTTTTGGATGGTTGGCAAATTTCTTTTGGGGACCTTTGGCCAAGTGCTGGCTTTGGCAAAATTGAAAACCCAAGATAGGTAGAGACCTACCTATTATGTGGATTTAATGACTTTTAGTTTCCAATATCGCCATCATTGATAATTGTGTGTTCCACTTTTGCCCTAAAAAGATATTGTTCAACCATCGTCTTTCATCTTCTTTAACCCATCATCTCTATGCTCCCTAGTTGCTAAGGGTTCATTTGATAACATTTCTATTTCGGGAAATAATTTCTTTTCAAAAATAGTTTTTTTCTATTTCTATTCCTCAAAACAATTTCTCAGTAAAAGAATGCGTTTGGTAACTATACAATATTTCTATTATCATAATGAAAAAAAAATGATAGGAATGTGTTTGGTATGATTTACAATTTTTTTTTTTTTGTAATGTAGAATTTCTTTTACTTTTTTTTTTTTCCTTATTTTTCCTTATTGCCACCAACCGCGTCGTTGTTGACCACCGACCTCCTGCCATTGTCACCAAAGGTTGGCGGTGGTCGGTTGGCCAACTAACGGGCGAAGGCATTGGTGGTCATCGGCGATGGGCAGCAGTGGGCGATGTGACAACGGTTGGCGGTAGTGGCGATTGGCCAGCGGTGACGGCTGGGCGGCGATGGGCGGCAGCATTGGGTCACATGTGGCGATTAGTTGGCCAACGGTGGTAGGCGGTGGCGATGAGTGGCATTAGCGGTCATCGGCGGTGGGTGGCAGCGGCGACGGCAATTGCAATCGATGGTGGTGAACGGCAAATAAGAAGAAAAGAAAAAAAAGAAAGGAGAAAATAACTTATTTCTAGAAATTGTTCTGGGAATAAGAATCTATTTTTTCCTACTTTTTGTTTTTGTTCCAAATCTATTCCCCATCCACTTTTCTATTTCGGGGAATATAAAAAATTTATTGACGTTACCAAATGGATTTCTATTCTTTTTTTGTTATTCGGAACAAAATAATAAAATTTGGATAAATAGAAACGTTACCAAACATGCCCTAAGTGGTTGAGGTCAAGTCATCGGTCACCAAGGTCAATATCCACAAGTTAAAGGTCAACGTTGAAGTCACGTAGGTTATGGTTGATCTATCATAATCTTCAATCCCAACATCATCTATCTTTTGCAATCCTTCAAAGGCGATTGTGTGACCTCGGCATTGCCTCGCCTAGCATCGTGCATCCTTTGTGGCCCCACCTAGGTCATGAGACCTCAACAGTCCATCATCTAGTGTGACGTAATCAATCTTAGATACCGCAAAGTAGCCAATGCAAGAGAGTTAGGATTTTGACGGATTGGGGTTTTTGGATTGAGGATTTACAAGAAATGGCTGAGGGAGAGATGTTGCAAACCCCAGCACTCTCTTCAACAAAGGAGGAGAACAATGCCCTTTATTTTATTTTTTTTGTAAATTTCATATTACTTTGCACCTACACCAAAAGTCACTAATCAAATGCCATTGCTTTGAGGAAAATACGCTTGAGCCAAAGAGCTTAGGGGAAATTACTTAGAATTTTCCCAAAGCTGAACCAAATGTAGTACTAGTAGGAACTTCAAGTTTGGTAATGGGGTTTGGTTGAATATTACAAGTACATCTTTGATTGGAGGGACTACTAGTTGGAAGGTGATTATGGGAGAATATGAGGATGGAGATCAGTTGATCTTCTCGAAGAGATTGAATTAAAAGGTGAATAACTTGATGTTATATCGAATGATTTTTTGAGAAATTGGATGGTAAGGGAATGGATCTATCAGCAATTGTGTAATGATTTGCTTTTATTGGAGAGATAATCATAGACTAAAAAATAGGGATAACAATCAAAGTGCATTGATCGATTATAGAGGCTTGTTTAAACAATTTCAAGGATTCACTCTTCATAATTTAGTGAGCCTGAATCTCTTAGAACTAAGATCATTGAAGTATTTGAGCCTTCTTTAGCAAGTGGTGTAATGCGTACTTGGACAAGTCCTATGTGAATATAATTAAATAGTTGTTTATATTTGTTCATCGATTCCTAACTTAGAAGTTGAATTGTTTCATAAGAATTTGAAAGATAAACTTCTCTTTTTGAGTTGAACTATGGGTATTTCCCTGGTTATTATTGATTTGTTGGAATCTTCAATGTTTATTTCTTCCCTATGGACAGCTCATTGATTTAAAGACACTTGTGATATATAATTAGAGGAAGATATTGATCGACTTAATAAACTCATTTTAACAAAATGTCTAGACTACCAATCAAAGCTTACCAACGGTCCCACTACCCTTCCGCGGGCTTTACTGCCGGGATCACTATAAGGTAAACTGTTCTTATCTAAAGGAATGTTCAAGCAAAGATATTAAAATTCGTAACTTGTCATAAAAGTGTAATTAAATTCTAAAATTTTTAAAAAGTATAATCAAATCCTATATATCAAATTGGTGGAATTAAGTCCATCTAGTAACGCCATCCAACTTGACTAACGGAAAATGCTGACAAGATTTTTTTTTAATTATTTTCTCTCTCCTACATGGTGCTAATGTGGATAAAACATGAAAGACAAAGCTAAAACAACATCATTTTGATCCTAATCTAATTTTTTTTTCACTAATTAGGATCAAAACGACGTCATTTTGGCCTTGTCATTCATTACCCATGTTAGTGCCACATAGGAGAGAGAATGCAACAAAAAAAGCCACATGAGCGTTTTCTATTAACTAAATTGGATAGAATTTACTGAAGGACTTGATTGCACCAACTTGACAAGTTTTGGAATTTCTAGTACACTTATCATGTTCAGTTATTAAAGTGATTAACAATATTCCCTTGGCTTTTATATACACACACCCGCACACACTCTAATACACCGATTAAATTGGTAATTAAGAACATTGTAATTCCACACTTAAAATGTTCTTTCTGTGATTGGTGGCCATGAATGACGTCCAATCTCTTGTGGGGATTCAAGAAAAGTCAAGTCTTGGTGGCTATGCTAAAGCTATTGATAATCCATCCTAATGGTCAAATCCTCGTCAAAGATTTAGTTTATGTCCTGTGGACGAGATGAATGAAGTTGAGGAAAGAAATGAACGAAATCCTTGTAAGAGTGAGAACAAAGGTGATGATCTATCTGACGGTAGTTGCAATCTGTGACCTTGACAATGCGAGGATGACAAAATTAATGATTGGAGAGTGACCGTCACTTCGTCCTCCTCCGTTGATTGAGTGAGTATCCGTAACCAAAGGATTGTACCAATTCAACAAATTGTGGGCTCGATGCCTTGTCATTTGAAGGAAACTGTTTGATTTAAATTCGCAAACACCGTTGCTTCTACTGAGAGCAAGTCTTGGGCAATCGTGGTGCATGTGAGCCCAAGTCACATGCATTATTAGATCATATTGATTTCATATGGGACCAACCTCACCTAACAGTATAGATGTTTTTGTGAAAAGTTTGTGCTTGTCAAAATGATGAAGGAGAGGGCTGGAGTCGTAAACCATATTATTAGAAATTCAAACTCAAAGACAAATCCCCAAGGAGTTTTTGGTTCTGTGCATAATCTATTGGGAGAACTCACTTCTAGTCTTGGTAAATGTCTCGAGGTTGGCGAGTTGATTGAATTAATAAAGGATATCTAGTTCAAGAACTGAACGTCATCCATTCAAATAGCATTAACTGTGTAAAAACTGCTCAAAATGCTTTGAGTCAAAGGCATGGATTTAACCTATAGAGCATTTAAAGAGCTTTCAGGTAACTAAATCTCCATACCCGTTCCTAATTTTATATAAACACTATAAGACAATAAAGTAGCCATCGTCTAGAAAAACTCACAATCAAGTACTTGCAAGGGGTAAGAAAGAAACTTTCTAAGGGGATGATGATTTATGTTCTTCAAGAGCTAATCTTTGCGCATATTGGAAGACCGTAAAATCCATCTTTGCCCCCACCAATCTCTCACTTTTTCCCTAGATTGCACACCCACTATCGTCTGTTCCCAATCCAATTAGAAACCCTACTAACTCTATTTCCACCCACATTACGTCGTTATAAACAAGAGACCTTTAGATTCGACCACTTCGAGTCCCTTTCAAGTTATTATCATGAAAGGAACATACCCATGTTTTTCCATTAAGATCTTGACTCACTCCTCCACTATCTTTTTGACAAATTTAGGCATCTTCACCACATAAAATATTAAGAAAAAAGAAACCGTACTTTCCCACTTTACCTCCTTAGTGACGTTCAAAAAGCACCATAAAGAGGGGCTTGAAATTTTTCCAAAGCGTGTCTATGCTATAATGCCTGTATAACATGTGTCATAGAATAGCGACATCCACTACTAGCTGAAGGCATTATCAAAAGGTTTTCTTAACCATCCGTCTTGTTCCAAGTGCGATGTTTGCAATTCATTGGACAATAGTTGCGAGTATACTTGGAAAAGCAATACATTAACCAATGCCAACTTTGAATCGATTCTTCAATGTTAAGAAACGAAAAGTAAGGAGTCTTAAGGATCTTGTTTGTTTCACTTGGGCCAAGTTGGCTTTGAATACCAGCATAAGAAGGTAAACAATTAAGGGTTGATCTTACTTTAACATAACATCACAACTCCTTAACAATCTCTGATGTAAGACTTAAGATGCTATAGTCAATGTATCCCCTCCACCATCCTAAAAACCCCAAGGAGCTGCACCATGTCTAAGCTCTCTTACTAAGACGATCCCTCTTTTCCCTCATCAGACCGGACATGGAGCCGGTAAGTCCACAAACCACACAGCTAGGGGGTCTTGCTTAGATACATTATGAACAATCCAATCACTTTCACACGGTTCAAGCCCTCGAAAGGAGTGCTCTAAAAAAAGATTATAAATGAAATGAGAAAGAAATTCCCTTTCATTGGGTCAAAATGAGGTGCTAGAGCCCCTATCGATAGCCAAATTTGTGCATCAAAGGGGACTATCTGAAAGCACATCCCTAATAAAGTAAAGCAAAGGGGAAATGATGAAATGACAAGAAGAATAATGGAAATTTATAATAAAACACTGGGAATTACAATATCGACTTAGAATTGCATGAAGCAGCTGGCTTGGTGGTGCATAAGCCCACACCGGTCGGTGCAGCCAGTGCCTGCGGCTTGATCATGCAATGGGCACGTGCAGCCCAACTCGTGGCCATGCCTTGGCTAGATGAGTGTTGTGACTAGACTACCATGCAGTAGTTGTCTATTGGGTAACGTCGCCACTCTCAACGGTTAAAAATTTATTTTTGAAAAATATAAAATCGTATGTAATTTTTTTTTAAATGACCCCAACTTTGATCTCTTATAACCTTTTTGTTCAATTTCTACTTGACCCTCGATCTATGAGAAATGATTGAGATTGTGAATTTTTAGGAATCGGGCGAAAAGGATGGTCGTGACAATGTCAAGCTTAATTATTAAAACTTAGATATATTACCTTTGAGGCAGTAATATTATACTAATCATTACACTCTGAATGATTTTTAAAGTAATATACAGTTATGTACAACATACCTGTTATTACATTAAATACATGTATTATTGCATCAGTCATTAACATAAAATTAATACTTTATTTATTAAACATACAATCCATGGTTATGTCGAATTAATTATAATTGGGGTCTCATGATATAACTTATATAAGTAAATAAGTTACAATTGATATGAATTTGGGCGAGCCAGAGGAAAGAGACAGGAGACTTGTTGGATCATTGCTATAGTTCCGCTGTAATAGGGATTCCACGGTAATAATTTTGCTGCAAGCAAACATTGAAGCATATAGATGATCCGTGATAAACTTAAAGTATAATACCATTGCTATAATCAAACATGCGGTTATCATACATTAAAACATGCAGTTCGATTGGTAGGAAAGGGAAGGATCATTTTCCTGAGCTTAGATGATTAACCTATGAGCGTCCCTAAAATTTCTTCAAGGGAAATTAAATCACTTCTATTATAGTTTCATCAAGCCTTTTCCAATGGACTCCAATTTTGTCAAACGTCTCCTATCACCAAGCTATCCTCAACAGAGATGACGATGTGGGCACAAACAATTCCGAGGTCAATTTGGACCCCACAGACACGGGATGATTACGATGCCAACGGGATCAGTCATGGGGGTGTGGATCTCGATTTGCCACCACCATAATCTATGATAGCCCTATATATTTCTCAGCAGGGATGATGACGTGTGGGATGTACAAATACATTGGTACGAGAGCATTCTGCCTTAGAGGGAAGTACTTGCAAGAGTAGGGGTGAACAAATGTCGGCTTGAATAATGCAAATATTAATGAGAATCCAATGCCTCAAAAACCTAAGGGTTCTTCCGTAAAGGTCATCCATGAACAGTGAGTTAGAGTCTAAGATTAGGCTAGGCATGGCCGACTCCCATAGTGTGACGGGCAATGTATACAAGGCTTGAAAATGAATTCACAGTCATATAGCTGACAGCGATCCTTTCATTTAGCGGCACCTTATAATGGCATAATCTAGAGCAATTGTGTTCTGAAAGGCGAGTCTGGGCAAGTGTTCGGACCTTTTATGACTTAGCCATGAACACAAGCAAGTGCCAAGTTAATGTGGGTCTGATCTGCTGGCCCCACGGCATTGAATGATTAACGGGCCAATGGGTCTTCCTTGAGTGGATCTCGATTTACCACCGTACTCTATTCTTCTCCATCAATCATCCATGTTTTCTCAAGTCCTTGCGAGAGGACACCTAAGAGAAGCTAAGCTCGCACGATCAAGACACTAATAATGAGCCAAAACAACATTATCAGATCATTAATGAAGTGCCAAACATGGAGACCCCACCACCACCTAGAAGCAAAAACAAAAAAATCGGAGTTGTTTTGTCAATCTTCGTAGTAGGTTTGCCTTGAACGTGAGTTAATAGGGTCTACACAAGGCTATTTTTGTCCTATTAATGCGTATTACGTCAAGACAAAACTCGAGGCCAAAGATCACGCCCTGTTCTAAGCTAGGAATTATAGCACAAATTAGTCATGTTATCGAAATTTTGAATTTATTTTGAATCACATCTCTCCATATACATTTTAATGAATAGCTTAGTGAAGTTATGACTGATTGAAAATGTATTATAAGAATGAATAATTTCAGGTCTAAAGTCAAGTTATAGTTGAGTGGTGTGTGGCCAAAGTTAAATGATACAAGGACCATGAAAAAAAAATTGTCCATGCGTTGGCTTGTAGAATGGAAAGAAATTAATCAAATTGATAGCCCAATCAAAATTGGTGATTCTAATTACAATAGTATACATGGAATTATAAATAACCAGGTGGATGATTATGGATATAGCTTTCGTAGGCTATAAATCAGCTAATAGGAATTTCATAAATCATTAAGATAGGAAAATTTATGGGAACTTGGGTCATTGTAATATTAGGCATGGTTTTAAGACTGCTTCATCACCTCATTTTTTAGCTAGATTCCAATAACACGGTAGCTAACCTCAAAGTTGGAGCAGTTGATTGTGGCAATGGGAATTTTCAATTTCCTAATTGAAGTTCACATGTCAAATCCAACCAATTGCGTGTGAATTACTCTATATCATAGCTGTGACATCTTGAATTTCAGGCTTTGTTTTCAATTGAACGAATCGGGCTTTTCATTAATGCGTCTATAGTTCTATTCTCTGAGCTAGTCACTCACGAGATAACTAGTCCATCAAGTGAACTCGTTAACGGATTTTACGCAATAGATTTGAGAATTCGACCAGGAATCGACTACTCGACCGTGCTCATTTGCAGAGATCATTACAACATAGTTAAAAATCGATTAGAGATCAGGGATAGATCGATTTGACTAAGATAGGTGATTAAAGAGTGGGTGATTCCACAAGATTGTAAAATTCTCGTCAATCGGCACTAGACCGATTTTTCTGTCGTTTTGGTACCTTGTATCCATAAATGAAATCTCAAGATTTTCACAATAACCGAGAGTCACCAATGTGTTGGAGACGTACAATATGGCTCTAAAATAATCGACCATGGGTCAATTGCACTAAAAATTTCTAAAAGCTACTTGGTAGGCTAGGTTATGCTAAAATCGCACCAAATTGAAATTGACCACGAATTTAAATCCGATTTCAGAAATTGAAAGTTCTATCATATCACAATTTATTTTAGGAACGTCAACTCATCCTCTGAATATTTTTCTGCAAATCGAGATTTTTGGCGGAAATTCAATAAGGCTATTTTTTTATCGGAAAATTCAGGGGACCGTTTTTTATCGCGTTTTTGGGATGCAAGTTGGTTCTATTGGCAAGGAAAAATGTCAATTTGGTTGAGGGCATCTTAGTTGGATTTTTAATTGATTCAAGAGGGAATTGAAGTGGATTTGGGGGAAAATGCTTCAAAATTCGTAGCCCCATGGTTCTTAACCTTTGGACCACTTCCTTGGCTTCTAAGGGAAGCTTGTTGGTCTGCAAATGACTGATGAAGACAGCCAATCCATGTGGGACCTCTTCAAGGGGACAAAGAGATAGAATGGGGCTTGGAGGGACCTTCCACAAGTGCAGCTAGCCCTTATTCTCCAACTCAGTCAGCTTTCTCCATTTTCAAACACTTTAGAGCTCCTAAGTTGCAGAGAAAATCGAGCAGCTTCCCTCCTCGGCCGTCGCATGCCTCGCTTGCTGTCATCACGCCTTATCGTGCCACCCGCGAGCCCCGCGTGTTGCACTCCGCCCGTCCCACTCGTCCTGCCCGTCTTGCCCCCACCCGTGCGTCGCAGCCATCTCAAGCCCCTGTCTAGCTTCGTCAGCCACCGTGAGTCACCCGTCCCATCGCCGAAAGCCACCGCTTGCTCCGCTTGCTCGCCTAGTTGACCGTCTCGTTGTTTCAGCCAAGCCAGCTCCGGTTAAGCTCTTTTGGCCCAGCAGCCAGAAATCGATAAGCCTTAGCCAACCGTGGGCTTTAAGGCCCATTTAGGACCGCTTCTAGGCCTCGTAAGGTGTCGTCGCTTTGGAGTTTGTCTCTTGTCTCGGTGACGCCGTCGCCGTGAACTCATCGGATTGCAGAACCGGTGAGTTTACTCACTAAACTTTGCTTAGGAAGTTAATTATGCTTAAATATTTATTAGTTTATGCTGAGTATGGTTTAGGTGGTTAGTTAGAATGGATTAGCGATTTAATTACTTGTTATTGCATGATAGGTGGTTAGATCGGCTTAATTAGCAACTAGATATGTTGTATTATTTATCTAGATAGGTTCGAAAATTTTCCGGTCCCGTTTCGTTATTTAATTAGGCTTTTCTGGCCTAAGTTTCCATTTATGGTATTTAATTGTATTTATTTAATTAATTTTGGTATTTATTTAACTATTTATTATTTTCCGGAAATTATACTGAGATAGTCGATGACCGGAATTTCGTGCTGATTGCAATGGTATGCTTGGTTTATTTAATTGAATGCTAGATTGTGCAAATTGAGTGAGAATTATAATTTTGGGTATTTATTCCAAAATTGAGTAATTTCGGTATTTAATTGGAAAATACCAGGCGTCGGTTTACAGCGCCGAAAATGTGTTTATGGACTATTATAATTAGTGGGAATTTCTGAAAGAAAGATATTAAAATTTTGGCTCAAGCCAACCGTGTACCCACACACGATTATTTGATCGAGTATTTTCAATATGGTGATTTGATAGCTTGAGTGAGCACGACATATATCCACTACGATCGTTTTATCAGCTTGAGTGAGCACGATATAAATATATACATACATACATACATATATATAT
The DNA here is from genome assembly GCF_016545825.1 of Eucalyptus grandis. Lineage (NCBI taxonomy): Eukaryota > Viridiplantae > Streptophyta > Magnoliopsida > Myrtales > Myrtaceae > Eucalyptus > Eucalyptus grandis. The sequence goes on from NC_052613.1 coordinate 14,972,974, forward strand.
ATATATATATATATATATCCACTATGATCGTTTTATTAGCTTGAGTGAGCTAAGATCGTTTAATCAGCTTGAGTGAGCATGATCTATATATTTATTAGCTTGAGTGAGCTATCTATCTATATATATCAATTTAAACAAGCTATGACCATATATTGCAACTGTTTTGAGTAGTGGTAGTATCAAAGGATTAATATATGGTATTGAACTGATAGATAGTACTGTTGGTTTGGAATTGAGTTGATTGACTGGTTGATCGATGGTTCGATTTGAATTGAGTGGATTGGTTGAGATCATGAATTGTACTAACTTGTAAGGAGGAACTGTGGCGAGGTAAGTCTGCTATCTTGTGTGTGTATATGCAGCTTTTAGGTGTATTTCCTTCTTAGTCGAAGTTTATGGGGTGAATTTGCTAAGACATCGTCTCACCTCGTCGTAGGCTAACATTTATAGGTCCTTAGATGGCTGTTCTTCCTGAGTATTTCGGCCAGCCGAAGAATATCACCAAACAGATCTCTCATATTCCCCTCCCTGGGAGCCAAGGAGCCTAGGCCTACGAACCCGTGAGATCCATTGTCTGGGTTGATGCGGTCTATCTCGAAGGGTACCCAATCAATTCAGATCGTGGTATCGTTACGGACAAGATGGACCCAGAGAAAGTCCTCTACCGGAGTCTGAGATTCCTATGTCGGTGCTAGAGATTGCTTTTGGCAAGGGTACGGCTGACCCTCCTGGTGGTTCAGTGTGGTAGACCCAAGTTCCCTAGAACCAGAGACCCCGGAGCTATGCTTAGAGGACTAGTAGTTCTTTTGTTTCTGGTAGACTTGTGAATATAAAATAATATTGTAAATGACTTAGTTTGATGTGTATATAAGTGTGTTGTGGTTTTAAAAATCGTGGCCCTACTTTTCTTTCCCATCTTCGTGTTGTCTGGGGATTTATTTATTCGCTTCCGCATGTGCATTAAAATGAATGGGTTGGCGACGCGTCCTGGGACGTTGCAATTTAATCGACCACTGAAGGATAGGCACGCGCTCGAGAATTGAGGCATGACAATAGCCCCCTACTAAAGATAAAGGCTTGGATTTAATCGGCTTATGGGACTTGCGGACCATGTTTAACAACCTTGCTAACAAAGCAAAGAGCATAGCTTTGTAATGGATTTTGTAACGAGTGTTAAAGGAAGTGGATCTATTAGCAATTTTGTAATTATGTGTTTTCATCAGGAGAGCTAATGATCTAAGAATATTTTTATCTTTGAAGAGAGTGAAAAAATTGCGATAAAAACCAAAGGGTATCGGTCCATTATAAAGATTCACTGCTCATAATTTAATAAGCATGAATCTCTTAAAACTAAGATAATTAAAGTATTTAAGCCTTTTTTAATGAAAGATTTAATGCTGCCTAGACAAGTCATATGTCAATATAATTAATTTTGTTCACATTGAATCTTGCATTAAAAGTTAGCGATAAGCACACTAGAAGTGCCATAACATTTATACAGCGCTCATTTGTGTGTCATAACTTTTTTTTTTTTTCACTTGAGTATGACAAGTTTGAAAAATTGATCACTTGAGTGTTATTGACAATTTTCCTCATTAGAAATTCCGACGTGGCATTAATTATAATATATCATTTGGCGTGGTGTATCGAAAAACTAAAGTCAACACTTGAGAAGGCAAATGATGTCACTTTTGCGTATGATGTTGAGGAATAGCAAACAGTCCAATAATTTCACGAATGATCATTTTGGTGCCTTAAATTTTAAAAAGTGAACACTTAGGTTCATCAAGTTTTTTAAAAAGTGATCACTTAAGTTTCCAAACTTTTTAAAATGTAAGGTGTTAATTTCTTAAACACATATTGTACTATCTTTGTCACGCCTCAATTCTCGAACACGTGCCCATCCCTCACCCAGTCGATTAATAGCGACGTCCCAGGACGCATCGCCGACCCTTTCATTACATATGCGCATGCGGAAGCATAAAATAAAATCTCTAGACAATAAAACAATGGGATAGGAAAGTAGGATTCCAAATTTTTACTTTAAAAGTAACCATACTTATATACATTACCAGATGGTTTATCGAGTGCATAATCATGCTCTTGATCTAAACTTCAACAATGGTAATGAAGATGCTTTGTTTATCTCCATGTAGAATGATCAAGCGTCCTGCATTCATGTTCCAAGACAGATCCCTAATGACACGTTGGCCAAGCTCCTCCCAGAGACTTGGATCACCAACTATAAAAATCTACACTAGCATAACATGCCTTTCTAGTCCACGGACTCTGAGTTCGTCCGGAAAAAAGATGGAACTATTTCCATCAAATTTGGCAAGGAAAAGGAAGAGAGTCCATCTATCTTCCAAATCCTCTTCATGATAGAACCATGTGCTTCTGAATCAATTTCCGAGCCAAATCCCAAAAAGCTTGTTCGACACTTCAACAGTGATGGACATCCTATTCATTACTATAAAGACCAGTATGGTCACTGTTTCTGGGATTCTTTTTGTCAATATTCCTATTGCACAAATTCCCCTGACGAGGTAAATCCTTTTGCAAAACCTCCACCTCAAAGGAAAATGCCAAAGGAAAAGATGTACCAAAGGTACTTAAACAAAGATTCCTCCATTGATACTCTTGGTGAGTGTGATAAATACCAGTTTATGGTTTCCTATGCACCACTACCACCACCAGAGTTCATCACTCCACCCCTAGTCTCACCAACTCCACCACCATCACCTCCTCCAGCACCTCCTCAGAAAAAACCAGCTCTCTCCCCGTTTTATAAGCCAATCTTGAAGTGGGCCAAGAAACGCTCCTACCCACTTGAGGTTCTAGCATAAACACCATCCACTTCTTCCATTGCTATGTTTCATGATACAGACTTTCCTTCTCTTGTCCGAGAAGGTTCCAAACTCTCATTTCTTGCTCCAGAAGAGTTTATAGATCCACAAGGCAAATACCGTCATGTTTCTAAGATACCTACCCCCATTGATGTGGTTGAACATGGGAGACAGAGAAGAACTCCTGCTGTTGAAACTGTCCTAAATTGGCAATCAGAGACTCTATTAGCACAAAACAATGCTTTCAAAGAAATCAATTCCAAAATTGGATATGCGCAACAAGATCTTCGAAAATATGATGATACCACTAAGAAGATGCTCTCTGAATTCCAAAAGAGGCTTCATGCCTTGGAGTCAAGACAACATCTAGGGTACCATTATTTAGAGAGCCCTAAGCCGAAAATAGAAAAACTCAAATGGCAGATCCAGATTCTTGAAGAAGGAAGGTTCAACCAGTTCAATCCATTTCCCATTCCAACGCGGACAGAATATCCGCCTCCACCACCCCAAACGTCCATCTTTGCCAACATCGCACCAGATCCTTATAGAAAGTAAACGAGTGTGGCAGAGATGCGAAATCGTCTCAAAGAATTGGATGGAGCAAGGAAAGAAAGAGGAAAAGAAAAAGAACTGTCAAAATCCAGTGTCATTATAAAGGAAAAACCAAATCAGATGATGCTATCAAATCCATTGGAATCCTTTTTGAAGGATTTAAGTAATTAGGAACAACAACTTGATCCTGTTATCCAGCAGACTGATCCTATCATCCCATATAACCAGATTCTGTTCCCAGCAGAATAGACTTTCCCAAATATCTTTGATACTGAATCAGATTCTGCGTCTCTCTCATCCTCTTCATCTTTCTCAATCCCTGTCAATGATTCCTCTCCTATTGCACCTATAACTTCATCCATATTCATGGCTGATCCTCCAGATCAGGATATGGAATCAAACTCTTCCGAACTTGAACTTGTCCAAATAAATAATTCTGGGCAAAATGTATCCACAGCATCAAAATAGTTTTTCACCCTTGATGATATTCCTTATCACAAGTGGTTAGAACGACTTGAAGAATTTCATACTTGGTTGAATACCCAAGCCATCACCAACCATGATATGAATGAAGTCATTTTCAACTTTGTTGGTAAAAGAACGCTTCAAGTGCCACAAAGGGACACTTAAGTGCCATAACTTATGAAATGTACACTTAAGTGCCACATTCGAAGAAAAACGGATCACTTAAGTACCACTCCGACCAAAGTCCGGCTAAAACGCCGACGTGGCATTTTTTCAGCGAAGCGCACCCAAAACGACGTCGTTTTGCACGCTAACGTGGCCAAATAATGCAAAACAACATCGTTTTGGGCTGATGTGGTAAAAAATAATATAAAAATTAATTTAATTAAATTTAGTTAAAATATTTAAAAATAATAATTTTAAAATTAAATTTATTTAAAATATTAAAAATAATAATTAAAATATTAAAAAATTTTAAAAAAAAAAAAAAGGGGGAGGCGGCTAAGGGATCAGCCCTTAGCCGCCGCCCCGCCGCCGTCGGGAAGAGCTAGCGACGACGGGGAGGGTCAACCGGGGTCGCCGAGCCCTAGCCGGGGCCGGCAACCCCCCGACCAGCGGCGAGAGCCCTCGCCCTACGAGGGCCGCGACCCTCCCCGATCTGTGGCCGGTGGCGAGGGCTACGACCCTCGCCCCGCATTAGGGCAGGGCTGCGACCCTCGCCCCGGATTAAGGCGAGGGCTTGCGAGACCTTGCCGCCGATCGGCCGAGGTCGCCGCCCCTACCCTCCCCCGCGGTTGCCAACCTTTCCTGGTGGCGGCGACGGTGGGCGGGGCGATCCCGGCCGTCTCCCCTTTCTTTTTTAAAAATTTTAAATTATTATTTTTAATATTTTAACTAAAATTTAATTTTTAATTTAATTTAATTATTTTTTATATTATTTGTTTACCACGTCAGCCCAAAACGACGCCGTTTTGCATTATTTGGCCATGTCATCGCGTGCAAAATGGCGTCGTTTGGGCTCGTTCGCCGAAAATGCCACGTCAGTGTTTTTGCCGGATTGGCACTCAAGTGATCCATTTTACTTCGATTTTGGCACTTAAGTGTACCTTTCATAAGTTATGGCACTTAAGTGTCCATTTATGCAAAGTTATGGCACTCTAGGGGTTCGCACGTCCAACTTTGTCACAAGATTCACAGGCAGTCTCAAACTTTGGTGGAAATCAACAGCCGAACAAGACCAAATCCATTTTTTATGCTCACCTGATTTTAGCCATGCCATCACCCTTTTATACCACTTCTTTGTTGGAAAGCCTACTAATCTCATTGAAATAAAAGGCAGAGAATTCTTTGAATGAAAGTGATGCTCCCTCCACAAAAAATACCTTGATAAACTTTATCGAGAAATGCTTAAACTCTTTTACCAGATTGGAGTCGATCCAAATCTAAAGCATGTCTACCTGACTTCTATCCCCAAGGAATTATCTCAAATGGATGAAAGATCTTTCCTTGGAAAGTAAAGAAGAATACAAGAGATTCCATTGGGAGAAATCCAACAAGAAATCCATTTGTGCCTTGAAGAATTGTGCCTAAAACACCAAATGGTCCAAACCTACATCACAGATGATAGAGAACTTGAGACAGCTTGTTCTCGCCAGAAGCTAAAGATCAAATGCTCCAAGCGTGATTGCAATGGTACTTGTGGAAAAGCTTCCCGAAAGAAGAAGCACTTCAAGAAGTTCTGGATCAAGCAATCCAAACATGGCCACAAGAACTTCCGAAGAAAGAAGAAATGGTGTTATCTACGCAAAAGGAAGGATCACACAGGTCACAAGAAAACAAATCGATGCTTCATCTGTGATCAGAATGGACACTTTGCAAAAAATTATCCCTAAGCAAAAAAAGGTCAGAATCGTCTGATACATCATATAGAGAATGAAACAGGTATTTCTCTTGACAATGATGATATCGAATCTTTATTCTCTGCTGATGAAGAATCAACTGAACAAACCCTTTGTGTCATCCCTTGTTACCAAACTTCCAGCGAAACTGAATCAAATTCAGAATCTGAAGATATTTTTCACATACCACCTACATTTTTTGAACCAAGCCCTGACATATTCTCAAGCCAAACTCATTGTCCCCATTTTCCTATAAAAATCTTCATCTCAAAGTTTGCTAAACCAATCACTATCATTGCTCTCATCGATACTAGAGCAAGTTGTTCAATTCTGGATACTAAAGTTCTCCCTGAAGAATATTGGACTCCTTATGTCCAATATTTCAACTCTGCCTCAAGAGACACTTTCTCTACAAATGTCAGGACCACTCCCATAACTGTTCAGTTCTTCCCCCAGTGTTCCTTAACCACAAAAATCTTTGGATCCAGTCTTCCCAATAAAGATTTAATCATTGGTTGGGACATTATGACTTAGATTTCATAACTTCTTATCATTCTTGGAAAAGGTCTCAAGTATAAAGACCATTTTTTTGAATTTGTCAATATTTAGAGACTCTTTTCCATTCAAATGAGTCTATTAGATCCAATCATGCAAAAATTATTGGAATCTTGCTCAGAATCCCATTCTGAATTCGCCCAGAAATGTTCTCATCCTCTATAAGAAAATCCAGAGTTCTTTGTCCACCTTCCATTAAAAAAAAAAAACAAAGGGGAGTCATATGGGAATGAACCTAGAACACTTGACTTTAGCTCAAAGGGAATGCTCAGAATTATTGCAACAATGCCTTGTTGAAATCTCCAACTCTCAATGGGCTCGTGAAGCTTTTTATGTCAATAAGCGTGCTGAGTAGAACAGAGGAAAAATGAGACTGGTAATCAATTACCAACTCCTTAACCTTTTTCCTTCAAGATGATAAATTCTCTTTACCATCCAGAAATTCCCCTTTTACTGGACTATCCAAAGCCCACATCTACTCCAAATTCGACCTCAAAGCTGGATTTTAGCAATTGGGCATTCACCTTGAAGACAGGCCCAAAACAGGGTTATGTATTCCAAACCATCACTTACAATGGAAAGTTCTTCATTTTGGCCTAAAAGTAGCATCATCCATTTTCCAAAAGGCCATGTATCGAATTTTCTAACCAATTCTCTCAAGTGCTGCAATATATATTGATGGTATCCTGCTCTACAGCCCTGATGAGCAGTCGCATTGCCAACTACTTGGGCAGTTTGTAGAAATCATGAAGAAGCATGGCATCATGCTTTCTCAACGAAAGATGAATATTACCCAGACAAAAATTGAATTCCTTGGTATGCACATTAACAAAGGTACATACTATCAAGGGTCACATATTGCTCAAGAATTATTGAAGTTTCATGAAGATAACTTCACAACAAAGCAAGTTCAGCAATTTCTTGGGATAATCAATTATCTCAGGGATTTTGTCCCAAACATTGCAAAACTCCTGATTCCTTTGCAATCTATGCTGAAGAAGAATTCCCCACTTTGGGGAAAATCTCAGACTAAAGCAGTAGCTGAGCTTAAGGAGATTATGCAGGATCTCCCACCATTGCAAATACCATCAACAGAAAAGAGAATTCTTCAAAGTGACGCTAGTAATGAATACTAGGCAGCTATCCTGCTTGAAGAAATTGATGGTAAGAGACATCTTTGTACTTATAAAAGTGGAAAGTTTTCTCAAGCTGAAATGCATTACCATTCCACTTTTAAAGAAGTCTTGGCGGTGAAAAATGGAAAAAAAAAAGTTTGAATTTTATCTCATCAGCCATCACTTCTTGGTAGAATTAGACATGTCATCTTTCCCTTAGATGACCAAGTTTAAACAGAAGCAGATTCCAAATTCTCAACTACTTCAATGGGCTGAATAGTTTTCAAAATACTCTTTTGAAACCAAACATATTCCTAGAAAGAAGAATGTACTTGCTGACATTTGTCAAGACCAAAAGCACCAACTGAAATCAACATGTACATTAAGAGGCCTGTTTTCCATATACTAAATCATGGAGTAAAATACAAGATTGAGAAGATTGAAGATTTGCCAAGCTGGAAATATCCCCAGGAGATTGTGGAACAAATTCAAAATGACAGCCTCACTGAAAACTTGGAAAACCTCATGTGGAGGTGCCACACGATCTATTCAGATTTAATGGAGGTTCGATTCTTTATCCTTTTGGATTAAATTCAGATTACCCGTTCATACATCCTCTTATTTGAAAGGAAGATAATTTCTCTTATCAGCTCAAGATGTTATTATGGTATTTAACCAATAAGTACTTAATAGCTTTTGAAATTCCCACCAGAAGATTCATTGCCAACCTCACGGGATATTCTCACTTGGAAGAAACATCGAAAAAGAGAGTGATAAAAATCTCTTAGACTTTCTCAATTGGTTCATCCTCTTACTCACTAGAAACATCTCTTGGAGAAAGAACTAAGAACCATGACACCAAATCCTGAAGTCCATACTATCTTGTTTTTCCGACGTCCATGGTATTTTTTCAGAAATAATGGCAACATTATCAATGCTCCACAAGATATAGGAACCACATCCTATAAACCTCACTTGGACAGTAGAGAAGCTCAAATTCACAAATCTTATCCAAGACTTGTTGGATGTTGTGAACATCAGTACCGAGAACTCCAAAGAATCCTCTACCAAGAAAACAAAACCATTCCCCAAGATGCTTGGAACTATAATGTACCCACTGCTTGGGATCATTATAACTTAGCACCAGAAGTTGAGGAAGCACTTGAAGAATTCAAGCAAGCTACATCATCCCAGGAACATGAAATAACAGGTGCAAATGATATTGTCCAATCTACTCAAGACCCCTATACACATTGGGGAGGTCCTCTTTCCCAAGATCCCTATGATCAAGGACCTTCGTCCTTATCTCAAAACATGGACACGTCCTTTTATGCATAGCCATCCAATTGGCCTCAGCTAAGCATTCCTGTCGACACTGCAGAAGATGACAATATAGACTAGGCTTAGGAAGAAACATCCCACTGGGCTCACGAAGAAGCATCCACATCACATAAGCTGAATCAAATCCTCTCACTAGAAGACCTTGAAGCTCTTGAACAAAAATATGATGAACATCTTCTAGCAACAGCACATAGCTCGGATGACTCGGACTATGACTATAATGCTCGTGACGGACGAGACCGATAAATAAATCCACAGTCCGTACATGTTCACAGTAGCAGGTCATTGTTCACTTTTATTGTAGCACTAGGTTAGGGAAAGTACTGTTCACAGTCACTATTCATAGTGTGCGAATAATTCCCTCCCGGAAGTTTCTGGCGCCTTTGTTTGTATCTAGACCCATGAGCTTGGTCATTGTTTGTTTGTGATCTCTAATTGTCTATATAAGGCAAGGAGGATGTAATGTGTTGGGCAAAGTCCCCTGAATTAAAGTGAGTGCTTTGTGAAAAAACATCTCTATGGTTTTCTAAACTCCTTTTCTTCTCTAGCCTAGTAGGATCCTACAAGAAATGCAACTCGGGTAAATTAGAAATGTTTCCATCCTGGCATCTTTAAGTGTCTCTAGGCTCTGAATTAAAGGGCTGAGTGGTTTTCTGCTAAGAGGTTGTCCCTGAATGGCTTGAATAGGAGTTGTTTGCCCACTGTGGGAAGGCATACCTATAGGAAATTGACTCTGTCTTCCTAGGTTCTAAGTTTAGGTCCATTCATGGTATCAATATACAGAGTTTGGGGCACCTAAAGTGCCATAACTTGGCATGGGAGGACACTTAAGTGCCATAACTTCAAAAATGTACACTTAAGTGCTAGTTTCGAAGTTAAATTGAACACTTAGGTGCCACTCCAGCGAAAATCCGGCCAAATGGCTGATGTGGCAATTTTCCGACGAGTTTGGTCCAAAACGGTGTCGTTTTGCATGCTGACATGGCGAGAAAATGCAACAACGATGCCGTTTCGTGTCGATGTATAAATAATAATATAAAAATTAATTAAAATAGATTTAAACTTAATTTTATCTAAAATAAAAATAAAAATTAAAAAAAAAGGGGAGGCCTAAGGGGGCGACGAGGGCCGAGCCCTCGCCGCCACCGCCTCGCCATCGCCGGAAAGGGCCGACGATGGAGGGGTAGGGTCGACCGGGGTCGCCGGCCCCCGGTTGACCGGCGGCGAGGGCCGCAACCTCGCCCAGATGTGTGAGGGCTTGCGGGCCCTTGCCGCCTTCTCGCCGCTACCGGAAAGGCCAGCGACGAGGGGGAGGGGTCGACTGGGGTCACGGGGCTCGGCCGGGCCGCGACATTAGGCGATCGGTGGCAGGCTTCCGCAAGCCCTCACCCGATCCGGGGCGAGAGTTGCAATTCTCGCCGCGATTTGGTGAGGGCTCGTGGCCGGCCCCCCGGCCAACCCTTCCCCTCCGTCGCCGGCCCTTCCCGGCGATGGCGGGAGGCGGCGTGGCGAGGGCTCGGCCCTCGGCCTCCCTTTTTTTTTTTTAATTTTAGAATATTTTAAATAAAATTAAGTTTAAATCTAATTTAATTAATTTTTATATTATTATTTACACATCAAACACGAAACGGCGTCGTTTTTGCATTTTCTCGCCACGTCACGTGCAAAACGATGCCGTTTTTTGTGACCAAACTCGCCGAATTGCAATGTCAGCTATTTGGTCGGATTTTCGCTAGAGTAGTACCTAAGTGTTCAATTTAACTTCAAAACTGGCACTTAAGTATATATTTTCGAAGTTATGGCATTTAAGTGTTCTTCCGTGCCAAGTTATGGCACTTGGGCTGTTCTTCTACCCACATATATATAAAGTGGATTACTAAGTTAAATTCAACTTAAACAAGTTCAGAAACAAGGTCTACAAGCAGGGGTGAGGTTCCACAAACTACAGGTCCTCATCCTCCTCTTCATCATCCTCCTTGCTCCAACTAGAGCTTTCAGTAGACTGCACTAGATTTCCAAGGTCTTTAAAATCTAAGTCTACTGCATCTACGACCGGGCCTGGGGGGGATCTGCGTTGCCTTTTCCAAAGGCGGCCTCCAAAATGCATAGAGGTATCTCATACTCCGGTAGGGGACCCTCTCTCTGGCCATCTTGAACATGGCGGTACCACGATCTATATCGATGGGGCACCTTATGAGTGAGACTCGCATCGACCCAAACTATAGACCTCACCAGCTCATAGGTCCAGCCCTTAGGGCACCCATGAAACGGAAAGTAAGAGATCTGCTTTGTGATCTTCTTAGGCCGACCCAAAAACTCAGGAACAGCCATCTAGGGACCTGAAATGGTCATTCAATAACCAGTGAGACTACGTCTCAGCAAGTTCTACCCCTAAGACCCGATTAGTAAACCAATACACTATGGGCTGCCTATGCACACACAGGTCGAAAGACTTACCTTGGCCTCATATTCCACCTGCAAGTTAGTACAATGCAAATAGGCACCCAAACAATCGCAAAATCATGGATCGATACATCAATCAAATCGATCTAGTCAATTACATGTCAGTCAAACCATTTCCCGATCATTTCAGTTCAATCAATTCATGACATCAGATCAAAGTATTGATCAATCAACTTAGTCGATTACATGTCAGTCAGACCATCTCTAGGTCATTTCCATCCATACTATAATTTCCAAATAGTACACCTAGTCACCAAACCACATGTATCCTCTCGGGCACTGTTTTCACCAAATGATATACCGATCACCGACCCCGTGTATTCTCTAAGGCGCCGCTTTTGCCAAGGTGATATATAATCAACATTTTATGTGCATGCTCTCGGGTGTCGTTTTCGCCAAGGTGATATACTTAATCACAGAACCACGTACACTTTCTAAGGTGCCATTTTCGCCAAGGTGATGCATAATCAACATTTTATGTGCATGCTCTTGGGCGTCATTTTCACCGGGGTGATATACTTAATCACAGAGTCACGTACATTTTCTAAGGTGCAGTTTTCACCAAGGTAATATAAACAATTTACATGCATTCTCTTTCAGGCGACGTTTTCGCCATGGTGATATATTGAATCACCGAGCCATATATGTCCATAAGCCACGTGCATTCTCTTTCAAGCGCCATTTTCACCATAGTGATATACTTAATCATCGAGCCATGTGCTACCTAATTCTTTCTTAACTTTAACATATCCGATAACATCCTACTCAATTGGTCTTAACCAAGAGTATATTCAGTTCACTCTCACAATTTTCTCCACTTTATAGCCCATCAACGCATTCTTGGCGCTAAACAATCATACTCGGCCATCTACCAATAAATTACTTAATTTCAATCAATTTAGGAATAATTCCTCAAATTGCACAATCAATTCAATTCAACACAACGTAGAGCTCAAATAAATAACAGACTGCACCACGATAATCAGCATAAAATTTCGGTCGTCGGCTATCTCAACCTAATTTCCAAAAAAAAAAAAAAAAAAAAAAAATTCAAAAATTAATAAATAAATACTAAAAATTCAATTTAGGCCTGTAATGCCTAATTGGAGCCTGAAATTTTAAGTCAGAGGGTTAAAGATTTAGTGATATTTTATCTTTGAGAGATACCGAAAATTAGGAAATCAATCAAATTGGATTGGGTCATTGCAAAGACTAGTTTCTATAGATCCTAAGATGGATTTTTCAAAATTTATGAGTCTCAAATCTCTTAAGACTAGAAGGATAGATGTATTAAACCCTCCTTGGTGAGAGGTTTAACACCCACATGAACTAATCCTATGTGAATGTAATTGAACTTTTACTTATATTTTTTTTATTTTATGGATTCTCGATTTATAAGTGTAATTGTTTTGAAAGATCTTAAAAGAGGCGTATTGCTTTCTTCTATTGTGATAACATAATCTGATTTTTTTAAATATATATATTGACTTCAAAAGACTAGTTCTCAGAAAGAGGTTGTCCTATCTGACCTACAGAGGTTGTCCTATCTGACCTACACCTTGGATCCTCTTAGCTCGATTCCAAATCTTCCACTCTACGGCCCTGAAAAGAATTGAGCTCACGACGGGATGAGATATAAATCTCAATGAGTTCATGCTCTAAACCCCAATTAGGAGGGTAATACGCCTAGAGGCGTCCTAACCACCCAATCAAACAACCACAGAGACTTACCTCGTCCCAGATCCTCCCTGCAGGTCAGCATAGTTCATATCATAAATAGTCACAAAAGCATGAGTAGTAACTAAGCTCCAACAACTGGAATGCCACGCTCAATTTCAACCAAGCACGGGGATCTTGATTATAGGGCTAAATCGTCATGGCACGTCTCATACCGTGTCACACAATGTTGTCCCATAACCGACACATTCAACTCAATTAATCATACATTCCTAGTTTTGATCTCGGCTTATAGCACGGCCTACTCTCTGTTCGGTGGTCTTTTGGCATTGCCAGACGTCATCTCACCCCATTGAGCACAGCTATGTCTCTATTAGATGGTTTTTCCGAAGGAGCAAAGGTCCAGAATCTACTGCAACTGGCATCCGTTGTCTTGGGGCATCTCATATAGGGGTAATGTCCAGCTTAACAGCCCGGGACAAGTTCTCTTAACCAACACACGACCATTCAATCTCAGCTTAGGACACCATGTATTGCACTCAAATACCCCAATTAAAATGGTGAACCTGGCTTATTTTCTCCATATTAGAAATACACGGTAAAATAGTCGTGTGTGAATACATGGTCAAATCGAACTCAAAAAATTGATATCCTCCAATTAACAATCACACTGTTTTATATAGTATATAAAATTATTTTCGGTGTTAAAATATGATACTCAAGATTTTCTGAATAAATATTGGAAATTCACAAATTTTGGAATAAATGACCAAAAATCCAATAAGCACTCAATTTGCACAAATTAACACCCAATTGCATAAATTAAACACACCATTACAATCAGCATGAAATTCTAGTCACCAATTATCCTGATTTAATTTTCGGAAAATATTTAATAATTAAATAATTACCCAAAATTAAATAAATAAATCAATTTAAATACCAAAAATGCTAACTTAGGCCAAAAAAGCCTAATTAAATACCGAAACGGGCCCAAAAATTTCCGAACATATCTAGATAAATAGTACAACTACTCTAGTCTCTAATTATGCTACTCTAATCACCTAACATGCAAAATTAAATAATTAAATCATTAATATAATATAACTAACCACCTAATCCATAATTAACTTAAACTAAACACCCCTTAAACGTCATTAGCACCATAAGTAGAGTTTAATGCATAAACTTACCGGTTTAGCGCAAAAATCGGTTCACCACGACGGTGGTGTGATGGCGGCCGAAACCGAACTTTCGGCGACACCAACGAAGACTTGGATCGGGCCGAAAATGCCTTGCAAGCTCGCATCAAAATTGCTCGGCTCGGCTAAACGGCGGAGAGAAACACCGAGCTGGTGGGCTGGAAAAATTGTGGATTGCTAGGCTTGATTTTGTCCGAGCTGCGCAGCCGGGCTTGCAGGCTTGTGAAATTTGCTGGCGTGGGCGGGTGGCAGGAAGAATCAGTGGAGGGGAGGCAGTTTGCTTCGGTGGAACGGCGGTGAGCTGGCTTCGTTGGAGGCAGGGGACATCAATGCAGCCACCGTAGGAGTCAACTTTAGGGGAGTTTGCTAGAGTTGTTAACTAGGTGGAGACGTGGACCACGATGGAGCGGTTTGTCTTCGTGAGGGACGATTGGCATAGGAAATGAGAAATTAAGGGATTTGGTCTTTGCTGGGTGAGAGAAGAACGACATGGAGATGGGCTGTTCAAGGAAATGAAAGAGAGGCAGCAAAGGGGGAGGAAATGGTGGAGATGGGATCGATGGGGCTAGCTTTGAACGAGTGGCAAAGGGAAATTTGATAGAAGAGCTGCTGAGTCGGTGGCGTATGGGCGAACGCTGACGTGCAAAGGAAGCTGGGCTTCAAAGGGAATGATGAAAGAGACATAGAGGCAACTGGCTTCCGCGAAGATCATCGCACGAAGAAGACCGAAGCAGCTAGCTTGGCGTGCTGGAGAAGCCGCGAGTGGGGGAGAGTCAAAGCAAAAATATTCCAACTAATTAATGCTTGGTCCCCCACAATACTTTCTTGCACCTTATCTCACTAATTACCCAAATTTTGATGCTAATGTTGTAGCCCCCAAGCAAGCCTCTAAATTTTACAACTTTGGGCTTCAATTTCTTCACACTTCCCCAATTTAACGTCCAATTTTGTTCAAGAAAAACCCCGCACAATTTCCACAATTTTCTTTCACCAAGTAGCTCGGTTTGGAAGCTAAAAATCCCTTCAATTTGGCCCATCTAAATTTTCGTTCTTTTCTTAATCATCCGAATTGATTTTCCGTAAAAATCTTGGACTCGCCGAAAATCCTTCGGAGGATGAGTTGACATTCCTAAAATAAATCATGACATAATAGAAATTTCAATTTCTGAAATCGGGTTCAAATTCGCAGTTAATTTCAATTTGGTGTGATTTTAGCGTGACCTAACCTACTGGGTAGCTTTTAGGAATTTTTAGTGCAATTGACCATTGGTCGATTATTTTTAAGCCACATTGTACATCTTCGTACATTAGCAACTCTTGGTTGTTGTGAAAATCTGGAAGTTTCAAATACAGACACAAGGTACAGAAATGACAGAAAAATCGGTCTAGTGCCGTTCGGCAAGAATTTTGCAATTAAGTGGAATCACTTACACACTAATCGCATACCTCTATCGAATCGACCTATCTCCGTCCTTTAATCTAATGACCCTTGCAGATCAACACGATCGAGTAGTCAATTCTTGGTCGAATTCTCAAGTCTATTACGTTTAGATTCTTCAACGGCTTCACCTGATAAACTAGTTATCTCATAAGTAATCGACTTAGGGAAAATAATTATAGGCGCATCGATGAAAAGCCCAATTCATTAAATTGAAAATAGAACCTGAAATTCAGGATGTCACAATTTTGGCCTTGTCCTTCATGTTTTATCCATGTCAACGCCACGTATGAGAGAAAATAATAATAATAAATCACATCAACTTTGAACTTTCATGATAAGTTTTAAAATTTCGGTGCATTTATCTTATTTAGTTACTAAAAGTGACTAACAATATCCCCTTGGCTTTAATAACAAGGGGTACAAATACACTTATTAACTTTGGTAAACAAGAAAATCGTAATCCTACACCTTAAAATTTCTTTTAGTGATTGGGTGGCCGTGAATGATGTCCATTCTCTTGTAGGGATTTAAGAAAAGACAAGTCTTGGTGGCTATTAAATTTGCTGCTAAAGCTATTTTTAATCCATGCTGATGGTCAAATCCTTCTCAAATGATTTAGCTAATTTCCTGCGAAAGAGATGAATGTAGTTGAGGAAAGAAAGGAATGAAATCCTTATAAGAATGAGAAAAAAATGTGATGATTTATCTTACGGTAGTTGCAATCTCTGACCTAGAGAGTGCAAGGATAACCAAGTAATGACTGGAGAGTGACCGTCACTTTGTCCCCCTCTATAAACTACATAAGTATCCGCTAGAGGTGTCAAAACAAGTTGAAGATCCCATATTTAATGAGATGGGTCATATATGGGTTAGTTAAATTTTAATAAATGGGCTGTTAATGGGTTTGGATTGTTTGTAAATGTGATGATAAATAGGTTATAAATGAGTTTGTCTTTAAACCCATTTAACTTATAAAATTTATTAATTGAGTTAACCCATTAAGGATAAACTATCCTGTTCAAATAGTTTTTATCATTTTTATTTATTTCATTTTTTTTAATAATATTTTATTCTTTATTCTTTTTTCTTTTTCTTTCTTTTACTTCTTTCCCAATGAAGTTCGTCGGCCGACCCTCATTGACTATAGGTCGAGGGTTGCGAGGCCCTCGTCAATCACAAGTGAGGGCCATGAAGCCCTCTCCAACAGGGCGAGGGTCGCAACTATTGCCCAATCGCACCAACGAGCTTGATCGGGCAAGGTTGATGCCTCATCGGCCTGAGATGAGCTCACACTCACTAGTTTTGGGAAGCCAAGCTAGCCAATCTCGCCAATCTAGGAATCCAGCAAAGCCAAGGCTCAAGTCTTGCCAGTGTTGAGGTGAGACTCAACCTTGTCAGAGTCTCACCATTGTTGAGGTGAGCTCAACCTTGTTGGATCTGGCAAGGTTGAGCCCCACCCAATGCTAATGAGGCTTGACTCCTAATTTTAAGGTTTTGTTTTCAATTGAATGAATCGGGCTTTTCATCAACGTACCTATAGTTCTATTCTTTGAGCTGATCACTTACGAAATAACTAATCTAGCAGGTGAAGTCGTTAAGAGATTTTAATGCAATAGACTTGAGAATTCGACCAGGAATCGACTGCTTGACCGTGCTAATCTGCAAAGGTCATTACGGCATAGTTAAAAATTGATCATGGATCAAAGATAGGTTAATTCAACTAATATATGTGATCATAGTGTGGGTGATTCCACAAAATTGTAAAATTCTTGTCGATCGGTACTAAATCGATTTTTCTATCATTTTGGTACATTGTATCCGTATTTGAAACCTCAAGATTTTCATGACAACCGAAAGTTGCCAATGTATCAAAGGTGTACATTGTGGCTCGAAAATAATCGATCACGGGTCAATTGCACAAAAAATTCCTAAAAACTACCCGGTAGGCTAGGTCACGTTAAAATCGCGCCAGATTGAAATTAACTGCAAATTTGAATCCGATTTCAAAAATTGAAAGTTCTGTCATGTTTCATTTTATTTTAGGATCGTTAACTCATCCTTCAAAGATGATTTTGCAAACCGTGATTTTTGGCGAAAATTCAATATAGGGCCGTTTTTATCTAGAAAATCAATAGGACCATTTTTTATTACATTTTTTGGTTGCAAGTTGGTTCTATCGATGGGGAAATGTCAATTTCATCGAGGACACATTGGTGGATTTTATGGGGGCCAAATTGAATCAATTAAAGAGGAAATTGAAGTGGGATTTGGGGGAAATGTTTCAAAATTCGTAGCCCCCATGGTGTGCAACATTTGGGACATCAAGGAAGCTTATAAGAGAAGCTTGTGGGCTGAAAAGTGGCTGAGGATAGGGCTGAACCAAGCGGGGGACCATGCAATGATCAAAAGGAGACTTTTGAGGCCAAAGGAGGAACCCTCCAAGCCTCTAGCTGCATTCTTCTTCTCCAACTGCTTGCTTTTCTCCATTAGTGAGGTTTGAAGCTCAAAAAATTGTAGAGAAAACCAGCCAAGCTCCCCCTAGCCCATCGCAAGTCGCCGCCGAGCCGCTAGGACCGTCATGTCGCTGTCACGCCACCCACGAGCCTCGTACGCTAGTCCCCTCACATCCTGCTCGTCCCGCGCCTTCTTGCCTCCCCTCGAGCTTCCTTGGTCAACATCGGAGCCCCTGGCCACTGTCCAAGTTGTCGGAGCAGGCATTGTTGCCTCTGCTCACCACTGCAGCCGTCCACTAGCTAGCCTCGCCATTTCCAACTCAACCCGTCACTGGTTCACTCTCTCGACCCAGGAATAGAACTGAGTATCCCTTAACCCAGCTGTGACTGTTAGGCCCGTACATATCGAATCTTTATTCTCTGCGGATGAAGAACCATCTGAACAAACTCTTTCTGTCATACCTTGTTACCAAACTCCTAGTGAAATTGATTCGGATTCAGATTTTAAAGATATTTTTCGCATATCTTTCACATCTTAATAACAAAGCACTGACATATTTTCAAGCCAAATTGATTGTCCCAATTTTCCTGTAAAAATCTTCACTTCAAAGTTTGACCAACCTATCACTATCATTGCTCTCATAGACACTGTAGCAAGTTCTTCAATTTTATATACTAAAGTTATTCCTGAAGAATATTGGATTTCCTGTGTTCGATATTTCAACTCTGCCTCAGGAGATACTTTTCCCACGAATGTGAGAACTACCCTAGTAACTGTTCAGTTTTTCCCCAGTGTTCCATAACCACAAAAATCTTCGGATCTACTCTCGCCAATAAAGATTCGATTATTGGTTGGAACACCATGACTCAAATTTCTCAGTTTCGTATCATTCTTGAAAAAGATCTTAAGTATAAGGATCAATTCTCTGAATTCGTCAATACTCAAAGACTTTTCTCCATTCAAATGAGTCTATTAGATCTGATCATGCAAAAGTTGTTGGAATCCTATTCGGAATCTCATTCGAATTTGCTCAAAAGTGTTCTCATCCTTTATGGGAAAATCCGGAGTTCTTTGTTTGCATTCCTTTAAAAAATAATGAAGATATCAATCCAACCAAGGCGAGTCATATGGGAATAAAGCCAGAACATCTGGCTTTAGCTTAAAGGGAATGCTCGGAACTATTACAACAAGGCTTTATTGAAATGTCCAATTCTCAATGGGCTTGTAAAGCCTTCTATGTCAATAAGCGTGCCGAGCAAAATAAATGAAAGATGAGATTGGTAATTAACTATCAGCCTCTTAACATTTTTCTCTAAGATGACAAATTCCCTTTACCCTCCAGAAATTCCCTCTAAACTGGATTATCCAAGGCCCACATCTACTCCAAATTTGATCTCAAAGTCAGATTTTGGCAATTGGGCATCCATCCTGAAAACAGACCCAAAATAGGGTTCTGTATTCCGAACCAACACTTCCAATGAAAAGTTCTTCCTTTTGGTCTAACGGTAGCACCATCCATTTTTCAAAAGGCCATGTGTCGAATTTTCCGACCAATCCTATCAAGTACAGCAGTATACATCGATGATATCCTACTCTATAGTCTTGATGAGTAGTCGTACTGCCAGCTTCTTAAACAGTTCGCAGAAATTGTGAAAAAGCATGGGATTATGCTTTGTCAAAGAAAGATGAATATCGCCCAAATAGAAATTCAATTTCTTGGTATGCACCTTAACAAAGGTACATATTACCTAGGGTCACATATTGCTCAGAAAAGTTCCCCAAGAAAATTTCACAACAAAGCAAGTTCAGCAATTTCTCGAGATAATTAATTATCTCATAGACTTTGTTCCAAACATTGCTAAATTATTGATTCCACTACAATCGATGTTGAAGAAGAATTCCCCACCTTGGGGAAAATCTTAAACCAAAGCAGTCGTTGAATTTCAGGAGATCATGCAAATTCTTCCTCCATTACAAATCCCATCAACAGGAAAGAGAATTCCCCAGACTAATGCTAGTGATGAATACTGGCTAGCCATTCTGTTTGAAGAAATTGATGGTAAGAGACACTTGTGTGCCTATAAAAGTGGAAAGTTTTCCCAAGCTGAAATGCATTATCATTCCACTTTCAAGAAAATCATGGCGGTGAAAAATGGAATAAAAAAGTTTGAATTCCATATCATTGGCCATCACTTCCCGGTAGAATTGGATATGGCATCATTTCCTCATATGACTAAGTTCAAGCATAAGCAAATTCCAAATTCTCAACTACTTCAATGGGCTAAATGGTTTTCAAAATACTGTTTTAAACCAAACATATTATCGGGAAGAAGAATGTGCTTGCTGACTTCTTGTCAAGACCAAAAGCACCAACAAAAATCAACATGTACATCATGAGGCATGCTTTTCATACTCTTCATCACAATGAAAAGTATAAGATTGAGAAGATAAAAGATTGGCCAAGTTGGCGATACCCCCGAGAGATTGTTGAGCAAATCCAGAATGACAACCTCAATAAAAATCTGGAAAACTTCATGTGGCAATGCCACACAGATTTGTTTAGACTCAATGGAGGTTCAATTCTTTATTCTTTTGGATTAAATTTGGATTATCCGTTCATACATCCTCTAATTTGAAAGGAAGATGATTTTCCTGATCAACTCAGATGGTTATTATGGTACTTAACCAATAAGTACTTAATAGTTATTGAAATTCCAACTAGAAGATTCATTGCCGACCTTACCAGGATATTTGGACTCGGTAGAGGAAACATTGAAAAAGAAAGTGACAAAAGCCCCTTGGCCTTCCTCAATTGGTTTTATCCTCCTACTCACTGGGGACATCTCTTGCACCAAGAATTGAGAACTACCCAACTAAACCCTGAGATCCATACTATTTTGTTTTTCAAATGTCCATGGGCTTTTGTCACAAATAATGGTAGCATTACCAATGTCCCACAAATTATAGGAACCACATCCTATAAACTTCAACCGCATAGTATAGAAGCTCGGATTTACAAATCCTTTCCAGGACCTATTGGTTGCTGTGAACACTAGTATCGAGAACTCCAAAGGGTTTTCTGCCATGAAAACAAAACCATTCCTGAAAATGCATGGAACTATAATGTATCAACTGCATGAAATCTTTATAGCCTTGCACCAAAAGCCAAGGAAGCACTTGAGGAATTCAAACAAGTTGCATCATCACAGGAGCTCAAAAATGACAGACACGGATAACCCTTATTTTCTGTGGTTGCAGATTCTAGTGTTATCAATAAACCATTTATCTTTATGAGATATCCATATTTGCTTGAGTAATGTCTTGCAGGTCAAAGTTATCTAAATCTGTAAGAAATTTTTGTCACCATAAAAAAGGGAGAGATTGTTGGAGAAATCTTCTTGGAGTATTTTGAAGCTGACAAAACGTTTCCATCAGTCTAGTCTGAAGATTTGCAGACTCTACTATTTAAAGTCTGAAGACCTTCGGACTGCTAGACTCAAGACTCAAAGTCTATTCTCATTGACAGTTTCTAATCCGTCGAAAAAAGGGCTATCCAGGACTAGATGTTTCATTAAGGATTTGACTTTGTCGACTTTAGAAGATCTCTTGGCTGGATATGACATAACGGAATCCTTTATTGATTCAAAGATTGAGGATCCGATGATTGGCGAAGTATACTTGGAAGGTTCTACTTATGGAAACCAAGATCCTGATTGTATAGGCGAGCAGGATTGATGGGCTATCAACATGTTCCTTAAATAGCTCGAATGATCTTCCTAATTGATTCTATCCAACGGGAAGATTGGAAGAATTCCTCTGGTAAGTGCTAACGTGTATGATGGCATAAAGGAGTATATAAGGAAGACGTTCCAGTTGTTTGAGTGTGTGCGCGATAGAAGAATTCCAAAGTTTGAAGCTCTTTGTTTTTAGTCAATTCATTTTATAAGCAAAATCTTGTATACAAAAGAGAGTTCATATTCTTGAGAAACCTTGAGGAAGTGTGGTAGAGTATCTACACCGTGGAATCAAGGAGAGCCTTCTTTGTAACATCTCTTTGTTCATAGTGAAATCCAGCCGGTGGGTCTGTTGAGTGCGAAGAGTGGACGTAGGCTTGGAATAAGCTGAACCACTATAATTTCTGTGTTCATTTTCTCTTCCCTACTCTCCGCTTTACTTTGATCATAATTCGCTTTGTTAACAAAATGAGAACTTCCTCTCTATTGTCTGCTTAGTATTGCTCTCTTATCTTGAGAAAATATTTTTTACGCCTATTCACCCCCCTCTAGGTGCTTATACTAGCTATCTCAATTGGTATCAGAGCCTGTGTACTCACTTTGTTTGAAGTGTTTTACTTCAAAGTTAAAGATCCATGGCTAGTATGTTAGCTCTAGGACTGGTAGAAGGGCAAAGCAATACCAGACCGCCTTACTTTGATGGAAATGAATACAACATATGGAAAAACAAGATGAAGGCGTTCCTAAGATCAAAGGATCCTCTGGAATGGGACATTGTAGACAAAGGAATCATTCCTAAAGCTGCACCTGTCTCAGAGAGAGGAAAAGAAACTGTTGAGTCTAGTGAAATGACTCAGGAAGAGATAACCAAGAGACAAGCTCTTGATGCAAAAGCAATTTATTCTTTATATTGTGCTTTGTCACCTACTGAATATAACATAATATTTTCTTGTGTTACAGCAAAAGAAGTTTGTGATAGATTACATATTACCTATGAAGGAACCGATCGAGTGAAAGAAACTAGAGTCAACATTCTCCTCGGTCAATACGAAGCCTTCAAAATGAAATCGGGAGAATCCATAACGACATGTTTAGTCGTTTACGAAATCGTGAATGGTCTTGAAAATCAAGGTCAACCAATTTCTGATCCCATGAATGTAAACAAGCTACTGCGTGGACTCTCTAAGGATTGGAATCATATAAAGACCTCAATAAGGGAGACACAAAGAATTATGCCACTATCTGTCGATGAGTTGGTTGGGACTCTTCGGTCTTATGAAGTGGAACGAATCAATGAAGACGAAGATCCTAAAGGTAAGAAATCCATTGCATTAAAATCCAATGATGATTCTGATGTTATAGATTCTGAAGACGATATGGATGATGAGGAGCTTGCTCTCATGATAAGAAGATTCAAAAAGCTGAACAGAAAATGAAGAAGATTCAATCCAAAGAAACAAAGTTTTCAAAAGCAACAGACTAAGTCTATTGAGGATGATGAATCAAATAGAGATGTAGTCTGCTTTGAATGTAAGAAAAAGGGACACATCAGATCCAACTGTCCTCTTCTAAGAAAGAAGAAAGGAAAAGCTGAAAAGTATCGAAAGGCTCTTAAAGCAGAAACCTGGAGTGATACATAGTGTGAAGAAAGTGATGATGATTATGCCAATATATGTCTGATGGCACAATCGGATTTAGATTCAAACTCCGAGACAAACTCAAATTCAGACAGTGAATTTGATGTAAGTAACTTTAAAATCCCTATTAAAGTCTCTAAATACATTGATGAGTTGTGTTTTACTCTTAAGACTTCTCTTAAAAGGATTTCCGAACTTAAAAATGAAAATTCTGCACTGAAACAACAGGAAAATGTTTTGAAAGAAAATGTGAAATGTTTAGACATGAATGTTTCTACTCTTAAAGAAAGAGAAGACAACCTTTCGAAAGAAAATGTATTTTTAAAAATGACATATCAAATATTTTCAAAAGATTTTCAATAGAATCTGAGAAACTTAAAAAAATTCTTTCAGCACAAAGACCTTATTTCAATAAATCTGGTTTGGGAATGACTGTGGAAACCATTCCTTTAATTGATTTTCCTAAAGTGAAGGAAAGAATTAAGCAAAGACCCACAAGAGATGCTTACAAAAATCATTTTAAAAAGGTCTTTGTAAAACCAATAGGTTGCAATGCTCTCAGATGTTCAAAGTGTAATAGTTCAGATCACTTTGAGAAAGAATGTCCTATGGTTTGGAAACCTGTTAAGAAAGTATGGGCAAAAACCACATATCATACTAACACCAATGGACCCAAGAAAATATGGGTACCAAAGAAAGTTTGAGTCTCTTTTTTAAATGCAGGTCACTATCAAAAAGAAGGTAAAATGGTATCTAGATAGTGGATGCTCAAGACATATGACAGGAGATTCAAATTGCTTCATAAAGCTCATTCAAGTAAATGGTGGAAAAGTCTCTTTTGGAGGAAACAGCAAAGGAAGAATCGTGGGATTTGGAACTGTAAAGATTGGAAACCTCACAATCAGCAATGTTTCCTTAGTGGAAGGGCTCAACTACAATATGCTTAGTATCAGTCAGCTGTGTGATACCGGTTTCAAAATCAACTTTCAAGAAGGAATATGTTCAGGAACTAGTAAAGATTCTACTCAGTCATTCATGGGCCGAAGACATGAAAATATCTACCTCTTGGACGTGAAACCAGATGAATCGCAATGTCTAATCTCAATTCAAGACGAAGCGAACTTATGGCATAGAAAACTTGGGCACATCAATATGAAGCAAATAGCCAAAATTTCAGCAAAGAAGCTAGTTCGAGGTCTACCCAATCTTTCATACCAAAAGTCTGACCTATGTACACCATGTGTATTGGGAAAGCGGGTAAGAAATTCCTTTAAACCAATAAATCAAGTTTCCATTAATCGTGTACTACAGCTTATGCATATGGATCTCTTTGGACCAACCAGAACTCAGAGCATTGGAGGTAAGAAATATTGCCTAGTAATTGTGGATGACTACTCACGATTTACTTGGGTATATTTCATGACAAGTAAGTCTGAAACCTTTTCTTACTTTGAAAAGTTTGCTAAAAAGATTCAAAATGAAAAATGGTATGTTATTTCAAGTATAAGAACAGACCATGGAGGTGAATTTGAAAATCAAGATTTTACAAAATTCTGTGATGAATCTGGTTTTTAGCATGTGTTCTCCTCTCCATATACTCCAGAGCAAAACGGAGTTGTGGAAAGAAAGAATAGGTCACTTCAAGCAATGACTAGAACTCTTTTAATTGAAAGTAACATCTCTTCACGTTTTTGGGCTGAAGCAGTTTCTACAGCATGTTATATTATTAATAGAGTTTTTCTAAGACCAATTCTAGAAAAAAACCCCTATGAGTTATTCAAAGAAAAGAAATCTATTGTTTCATATTTTCATGTGTTTGTATGTAAATGCTTTATATTGAAAAAAGCAAATGATCAAGTTGGTAAGTTTGAAGAAAAATCAGACGAAGGCATCTTCCTTGGATATTCTACCTCAAGCAAAGCCTACAGAGTCTACAACAAGAAGTCTCAATCTGTGGAGGAATCAATGAATGTCAAATTCCAAGATTCTATGCAAAATGAATCTATTTAGACTCATCTTGAAGATTCTGAATCTGCTCCAGACTCTACAAAGTCTAAATCTCAAGAATTAGCTCAGACTTCAAAAGACCAGCATCAAATGATTGTTGAAGATTCAAATGAAGAAAGTGATCATCAACTCGACAAATCAACCAAGAATCGGAAGCATAAGTCCAAATCATCCCAAAGATCTCATTATATGCGACATTAATGAAGGAATTCGCACAAGATCCAAAAGGCGCGAAGAGTCTAGTGTTGTGGCTCTTATTTATGAAATAGAATCCAAAAGCATAGAAGAAGCTTTGTCTAATGAAAGCTGGATTGAAGCTATGCAAGAAGAACTCAGACAATTCAGTATTAATGATGTCTGGGAATTGACTCCTAAACCAAAATGTAAATCTATTATTGGAGCTAAATGGGTTTTCAGGAACAAAATGGACAAGAAAGGAAAGGTCGTAAGAAACAAAGCAAAACTCGTGGCCAAGAGATATACGCAAGAAGAATGGATAAACTATGATGAGACTTACGCACCAGTAGTGAAGTTAGAAGCAATTAGATTATTACTTGCTTTTGCTTGTTATAAAAATTTCAGGTTATTCCAAATGGACATCAAAAGTGCCTTCCTGGATGGATTTATCCATGAGGAAGTCTATGTGGAACAACCACCTGGGTCTGAAGACCCAAGGAAACCAGACTCAGTATTCAGATTGAAAAAGGCCTTATATGGTTTAAAGCAAGCACCTTGAGCTTGGTACGACAGTTGAGTAAATTTTTAATTCAAAACGGTTTTGTCAAAGGTAAAGTAGACACTACTTTGTTTATCAAAAGAGAAAGCAAAAGCTTTAC